>NC_135481.1:80987322-81057322 GCF_052094955.1 Ictidomys tridecemlineatus
GTTTAAATAAATGTTTGAGTGGGGCATTGGCAACTCTCCATTAGGAAACAGGTATGGAGTATCAGAGCCAGGGTGACAAATGAGTCAAGAGTAAGTCTCACCTTAAGTTAATAACCAAGGGCACCTTTCAGAGAATTACCCCCTAGTGGTAAACACAATAGGAACCATGGGGCTGCTGGTGTTAAAGGACAAACTTGAGGTCAAAATTTGAACTTTCTCTGATTAAATTAGTGACTACCTTATTTTTTTAAATATATATATATATTCAACCAGAAATAAAGCTATGAAAGAAGGAAATCTGCATCTCAGGAATAATGGGCCTAGCTTCATCATTGTGGGGAGCACTAGTAAAGTTCTGTGAAGGCCGAAATCCATGTTCAGTAGAAGCAGATCAGGCAGGAGAAGGAAAACTGAAGAAAAAGTGATTAATAATGGCTTGCGGAGAAAAAAAAAATCTACCAAACTCATAATTATGGAGTGGTCGTTGTAAAAGGAATTTCAAGAGTTTTTATTTTTCCTTCTTATTAAAGAAACACATGTTTACTGTAGAAAATATATAAACTACAATAATGTATCAAGAAGATGTTAAAAATCACCTGATATCCTACCATTCAGAACCTCTAATAACATGTGGTACATTTTCTGTATAAATCTATTTTTTATAAAAATTGGATCATGCGGTACCTACAATTTTATATGTGTGTCAAAATGTGAACAGATATTAGTTTTTATCAGCCTCCACATACTTCCAGGATGCTTTGTAGGCTGGTTCATGTTTGAATATTTGTACGACTAGATTTTCAACTCTAATAATCTTATAGTTTCTAAGTTTTTTTTAATTGTTGTTGTTTTTGAATACTTGGTAGACCTCTGTAACTGCTTGTTGAATAAATTAATCAATGATAGTCTGCCCCTGATTAGAAGATTAATTTTTTACAATCAATTTATGTAAAAGATTAGTTTGAAATCAAATGGAGTTTAAATATTCTTATCAGTGTTTTTACTCGTGGGAGCTATTTCTGAAATTTAAGAAATTTGAGTTTTAATTGTTGAAAAAAATGGTCATTTGAGCTTTTCTTCAAATTGTCCCATCAGATGAACCAGAAGAGTCTCAGATGTCAGAACACATATCTCCTTTGAATAGATCTTCAGGACAACATGAGAGGCCACTCGCCCACTGGGGATGATGTATTTTACTAAATCTGGTCTACCTCACAAATGGGTTCAACAGATATTATTTTCCTGAGGGATCAAGAATAGGGTATCAAATGAGAGTTATGTTTGTAAATATTATAATAGTAATTTTAGAATGTCATAACTAACAAGACAAAACAGTTGAATGAACACAAACCCGTGGGTGAGGAGACCTGTGCATCAGTTTACATTTTACTCCTAAATCCTAATGGAATCTGGTCAAGTCAGGTAACACGTCTCCTTGTCTCCTTTTCTCTTTTAAAAAATGCCTACTTAGCACTTGTTTATGAAGATCATGTAAGAAAACAAATTGACAAAGGATAATTATTAACATGAAAAGCTTTATATTTTTATTCTAACGTTGATCTGGTGCCTGATGAAAACGTAGGTAGTGGCAGGGCAATTTAATTTGGAGACAGCTAAACAGTGCTCTTAGGTACTTGAACTCAAAAAGGAAGGGTCACGTTCTTGAATAGGAACTAAGGAAAATGTATAATTTTTGACCCTTAAAATGTATAATTTTTGCCATCATCACCTGTAGTGTAAACTCCATCCAAGAAGTCATATTATGTAAACTAATAGCAAATCTTTAAGGTTTCAAGAAAAGCAAATTGTAACTTTCTTTTTCAAAAAGACAATCTAGATAATTTTTCCAGATTGTTTTCACAATGGCAGTATCAGTGATCAAGAACATAAGGCAGAACTAATAGTTTTTAGGAGTAGCATAAGTCTTCATATTTTAAATTTGTCTCTAGCTTATATTTCTTGAGACTGTTCAATCCAATGAACACTATATATACAAATATATCTAATATTGCTGATTTCTTGTCATATTTGGGTTTTGCTGTTATATTGTGTGTTCCAGAAGGGAACTGGGTTTGAAGGGGTCTGTCTTAAACTTATAGTGGTAGTAGCTACCAATATATTCAAAAAATCTCACTCTGAGGTAGTTTCCCTAAAAAGTAGTCCTGGGAATCATGCCATGGCAAGGCTTTGGTGTATTAACCTTTGTGATATATTACATTAGATGGGCCTTGGACACAGGTCTGAGTAGAACAAAACCAAGGTTAAATGGTACAGGGCCTTTTCTAAGTCAAATAACTTCTAAGGAATTTATCAAATATAACTTCTAGAGTGTCATTGGAGAAGTGAAAAATAATACTAGAAGTCATTGTATTCCCTGCTCGAGATTTAGGACAGTTACATTACTTTAAAATATATCTGTGTTCATGGCTGTCAGAAGAAATCCTAACAAAATCCACACATTTGCCACATCCATTACCACTGTAAAGAATTGCTTTGAAATGCTTGCTCTAACAGTTACACAGCTTCAACTTCCTCATTTGAGGCTGGGCATTTCTAGTTCTGGGCTGAAAGTCTTCACCCAAGGTGCCAAAGTAATGGTGTTGCACCTTCCAATTACAAAGTGCACACTTGTAATTAAAATTACGAAGAGTGGTTGTCCACTGGGAACTTGGTGTATACCAGGCCCAATATGCACATGAGGTCTGCTATATAGTCACAATTTATATGTGTCATCTCATTTAATGTGAAGAAACCCAGCAATACATAACTGGCATTATTATTTTCTCAATTTTACAGATAAGGAAACTAAGGAGAGAAAGGTTGAGAGGTTTATCACATGAACAGTATGTAGAATAACTATGGCTGCTGACTCTAGGGTGCTCTCCTGCTGCCTGAACAGCTATGCTTACAAAGTAATGATTTGGCAGAAGTGGGTGGAGGACTGGTAGCCCATTATACCTGTTAGACTGAGTACAAAATAATTCTGTTTAAATTATCTTTAACAACACCAAAAAGAAAACTTCCAAGGCATATAATATAAAAAGGAAATTTTTATTAGACCAAATTCAAATAGTCACTAGTGCTTGGTATGCTGAACTGGCCAATGATTGTGTGTGTGCATGCGTGCATGGTGCTGGGAATTAAACCCAGGGATTCACACACACTTATATCCAATACTTTTAACTATAATTTCTTTGATAGGCCACAGTACCAACATAGAATCAGCCATCAAAAGTAAGTGCCCTGAATCTCTGGTACTTTCTTTCATAAAGTGCATGTTTTGAAGTATGCTGCTTTCAAATAATTCACTAACCCTACAGGAACTCCCAGCATGGGGGGATTGCTTCATAGGAGACACATGGCATGAGAGAAAACAGTAGATGATTTTGGGTAGAGCCCAGCTCCTTAGTGGAGTAGTTTGACAACAGGGTAGAAGGCAGTGTTTTTTAACTGTCATGTTTAGCACAACTTCCAGATTCTTGGATGCTTTGTGATTGCTCCCCTTCAAAAGTATGTGGTAATAATGACACCATCATCTTGTTTTGAGCTTAATAATGACACGGATAAGAACCGTAGTTACTCATGAGTGCAAAAGTGAAAAAGAAAAACGGCAAACAAAAAAGGTAAGTCATTTGTTGTAAGAACCTACAAATAAATTAAACCTTGCCTAAGATGTATTGATTTTATGTGGCCTCGCCTGTAGAATAATGTCAAGGGTTCCTGACAATCCATTACATTCAATAGGCAAAATCTCCTTATAATTTTTTTTCCTTTCCTGAACGATGTATAATCTATTTTTTCCTTGATGAAAAAAACGGTACTTTATAAGCTTGAAAATTCTTTAAAGTAGTGAACAAAGCTAACACATTGTATATGAAGAAGTTTTCTGATCATTTCTTTAACATCACATACACAGAAAAATTAGTTATAATTGATCCTATAAATGATGTGATAAATCTAAACCTATATATACTTTCTAAGTTTACTAATGGAGTCCTACAATCTGGAGGTGATTATTCAGGCATCTTTTTCATGTAGTTAGAGATGGCATCCAGAGGGAGTGCTTTGTATTTTTTTTTACTAGAGATTTTGGTATTAAATAATAAATAAAAATTTAATTATAGACTTCTGACGAATATTCACTGAAAAAGGATCAATATCTTTAGATAATTATTGGGAACTAATTTTTTACTGCCTGTACCAAAAGTGATTTCAAAGAAAGCATTTTAAAAAGGTTTAGAGAGATGCTTTTCTCTGGGTAATAAAGATTACTATTACCATGAAAAAATAAAATGTTTCTGCTTACAATGAGGCTGAAGGAAAGAAAAGATGGATATAACATTTCTAGAAGAAGAGCAGATAGACCAAGCCTGTTAATCTTTAAACTTGCAATTACTGTGTGTGTGTGTGTGTGTGTGTGTGTGAATGTGTGTGCCTGTGCACACACTCATGGTGTTATCCATGCATGCTCTCCCCCTGCTGATAGCCTGGTAGCAGGAGGGAAATGAAGATGCTGAAAATTTCTTAACTGACAAGAAGATTTTCATTTTTAGTGTTTAATAGTGGTGTCTGGTTTTGAAATTGGCAATTTAGGGGCCTGGTGTGCCATGCAATAGGATTCTGGAATTTCACAATTGTGTGGATCTGAGGAGAACTGCCTGACTGGTGAGAGTTTGGGGCCTTGTGTTGAACAAACAGGCCACCTTGGTGCATGGTCAAAATATCCATGCTTTGTGAACTCTGGCAGTGGCTACTTGGTTCTTGAGATTTAACCCAGACTCCCTTACAAACTCTTCCAGGTCGCTAAATACCATTAAAGTCAGTGAATACATGACAGGGTAACTGCAGCTTTTGGAAGGTTCTAATATGTCCTGGAAAGTAACTTGGGGAACAGAAAGCTCAGGTAACAAAACTTGCACCCCAGGAAACCTTTCATCCTATTGCTACAGTTATGCAAAATTTCTTATCTATATTCAAACAAATATAGAGATTTTGAGGCAGGAAAATAACGTAGATTCTAGAGAGTGAAACTTCAATGCTGAAGCTGAGCAAACAGTCCCTCACAAATGCATTTGTTCATCTGTTCTGTAAACTACCAGTGAGCACCTACTGTGCACAGACACTATATGGGGCAGTGGAATAAAACATGAGTTGAGTCCAGACCGGTTTATATCCCGGGGGTTTATAGTCGATGAGTCAGATATATGAAAACAGAGTTGTATGTGGACATGGCACAGAGGGAAAATAAGTATAGGTCCCAATGACCAGAAAAGCCATCCGATGATGCCAAGGTAGGAAGGGAAAGTGTCACAGGGAAGGTGGGTCATTAAGGATCAGGAGAAATTCTCCATGTTGACTGCAGAGAGCAGGTAGATGATGATAGGGATGCAGACAGAGAGGCCCAAGACCTGCATGAATGTCCAAGAAAGGTGGACCTCTGGAAGGGGGTAAATTGATAGCAAGATTGTCTTGAACAAGACATCAAATCTGGGCTACATCTGATAATGGGTAATGGTGAACTGTGGAACAATTAGAGGAAGGGTATGATGAAACTTCCAAATTAGGGCTGAGAGAAACCATCTAAGAGGTCACCACAATTGTTCAAAGCAAGAGCTTCCTGGAAAGATTTTCTTTTACTTCTTGGAAAGAACCCTTCTTCCAGACTAACCCCCAACTCCTGCCTTTCTCCTTCTCTCACTTTTTCCTCCCAGCTAACTTGGAAAAGTACCCCACACTGCTTCTCTCCACTTCTTCACATTCCTTTCCATTTGCAGCCTTCTGTAATCTGATTTCCATCAGTCCCATTCCTGTGAAACTGTTCTAGCCCAAGTCTCCAACAATTTGTTAGCTATCAGAATCCACAGGCACATCCCAGGTCTCTTCCTGTCTGGCTCTTCAGCATTCAACATGACTGACCATTGCTTCTTTCTCAAAAAACTTCCCTGTCTCTAAATAGCACTATATGCACCTCAGCTTCCTTTCTTATCTTTCTGTCCATGTTTCATAAAGTCTTCTAAAGGCTCCTTCTTTCCAGTCAGCTCTGTAACTTCTCATTCTATGCTTTCTTAAACCAGTACTTCCCAAATTTGAGCATTTATCAGAATCACCAGAGAGCTGGAAGGGTCACTCACTTAGCTGAGTTCCTCCCCAGAAATTCGATTCAGTGGATCTTGGGTAGAAAAACGATTTCCAGGGAATGCTGCTGGTGCTAAGAACTCTCACCTTAAACAATCTTTTCTAGGTCTATGATTTCAGCTACCAGCAAAGCTAATGATAGATAACCATGGATATTCCCACAGTCTTGGACTTGACTATCCCAGTTTCTACCACAATATTCCACAGGCATCTAACACTTACCTTGACCAAAATGGAGCTTATCAAATCTCCCTTAATCTTTTTTCTCCAAGTCCCAAGCCTGCTCCTCCTCCTTTGGTTGCTATGTTGGAGAAAGGCCCCTTCCATCTGACTTAGCCACCACCTGTCATGAACTCTGAGGAAAGGAAATACTGCCTTCATAATTCTGATTCACATCTATTCCCTGGGTCTTCCATCACTTGCCCACACCTGGGTCCTATTCTTGTTTGAAAGATCGACTCTGGCATTGACCTAAATGATCTCACTGCTTCCATCATCATTCTTTTCAAATCTATCCTCCAAATTCTTATCAGAGATAGTTTTTCTAAATGTTACTCTGAGCATTCACATGTGTCCAGATTCATGTTCTGGTGCATCCTCACTGAACTCCAATCTCCACTCACATTGGTTTACCTGAAGCAAACTTGTTCTTTTGCCTGAACTCCCTTGTTAGGTAATGGCTTCCTAATGCCCACAGGTAGTACCCTCATTATATGCACTTATAATGGACACTGTTGGCATTTCAGAAACACCAGGGATTTAATTTTAGTAGCACTAGGGTCTAGTAAGTGCGAGGCACCCTGTAAGGATCAACACCTTTTGTTGTTTTGACCTAACTTAAGAGTTTCCTGGGAAGAAATAAGCTGCTTCTAAAATATCAGGCATTGTTAAAGCCCCTTAAATTTCTCTGGCAACTGAGCTGGATCTGGAGGGAGACCACAGATTGTATCCTTCTCTGTATGGATGAGCTTGGTTCTCTAACTAACAAATAATTCTGAGTGTTTTTTATTCCAGTGACAGAAACAGTTGGCACTAGATTTTTTTCAAGTAAGTCTGTATTCAAAACAGTAAGGTGTATCCTCTTTGACCTTCCTATCCTTACTTATATTTCATCTGTAGGGATGTAACAAAGAAAATTTGGGTTTTAGCTCTTACCTGGCTACAAACTGCCAAAACTCTGTGAACGCAAGATCTTTTCCTATAGAAGGTAGTATGTTACTAATAATTTTAACCCAGAATAATGAAGTATCATCAAGTTGAGCAGATGAAAGTTCAGAGGCAATGTAGAAATGTGTAGATAAAGGGCTATAGCGGCACCAAGCACTGACCCTTGTGCATTAGGATCTGAACTTAGATCCCTAGGTCTGTGGAGAGTCCAGGAGACCAAAACCACAGTCTCCACGGAAATGATTTCAAATGGAGCCCATATCCAGGAGTAACAGTCTCCAGTTACCCATAGATGAGATCACTGAAGTGAAACTGATGTTATGATTATTGCAAATTTCTGTTCAGGTTAATTTTTTAGCCATGCACTGTTTTTATTTTTCATATGGTGTCCTCCACATGTCTTATAATTAATTTCTTTGTTTCTAATGTCTTAAGTCAATATTCAATAACTATAATTTGGCCAGGTGTGGTGCTGCATGCCTATAATCCCAGCAACTTAGGAGGTTAAGTCAGGAGGATCACAAGTTTGAAATCAGCCTGGGAAACTGAGTGAGACCCTGTCTCAAAATTCAAAACAAAAAGGACTGAGGTTGCAGTTCAGTGATAGAAAGTCCCTGGGTCCAATCTCCAACATATATTAAAAAAAAATCATAAACTGAAGACTACCTGCATCAAAACTATTTGAGTCTTAAAATGCCTACTTCCAGGCCCCAACCCATACTTCCCCAATCACAAATTCATCAGGTGAGTCTTTTGAAAATGGAACTGGAGAACAACTGTCAAGTGAAAAGGATTAATTCAGGTGTGGCTAAAGGTGACATATGAACTTGGTCAGCACCTAGAATGTCACCATCTAGTTCTTCAAGCAGGAGTTACCTTTGCTTGCTTCTGCTAGTTATCAGTTACACAGAGAGTATCTTTAATTGGATGTTGCAAGACTGACTGGCCTTTTACAATTTCAAAACCTATTTTCATTGTAATAACCTCGTATGAGATAGTCTCTGTGCCAAGGTCTAAATTCATATTCAACAGATTCATTATTGCTAGCTAGGGCAGAAAGAAAGAGAATTCTGTACCCCCAGCAAGACCTCTTTGATACCACACATGCAAATGAAGGATGTAATTAATTAAATATTTCATTGCCACTGCCCAAACTCAAAATGCATCCTGCAGATCCCTCCCTTAGCTTGTTACCACAACCATCGGATACAAAGGCACTGTGGGGAAGGGTCATTGTAATATGCAATACAATAAATATATCAATTGAAGACCAACATTAAAAGAGTTATTTGCTAATGGGCACCATGCCAGGGTTACTCAGGCAATGCTGCTTGCAGAATTCCTAAGCTGAGTTCACAAGATACAGATCGATGCACCTCCAAAGAGAGTCTATATCAATCTCCATTTCATTCATTAGCTCCCACTTCGAGCTGGTTGGCTGCTAGTTAACTCTTTAATGTGGGAGAAACTGTCAGTGTAAAGGCCACTGGGACACGTGCTCTTCCCAGCTGTACTTGACCTGTCAATATTTCTTGCAGCAGACTGTTTAAACTGGTACAGCTAATGGCAAAATGGAGACCTATGGGGTTTTGAAGGCTTTCATAGCTTTAGAATGGCTTACCATCCAATAGCAAACATTAGTAAATTCATCCCGTTGCTGTATTTCTGCCTGTGTCTTACCATCCAGGTGCACAGAAACAAGGCTAAAATTATTTTCCATAGTTCTGTTCGTGAACTCAAAGGTATTTTAGACTACACATTATGTAAATGTGGACTCCTCTACAATGAGATACTATCACACCAAGGACTTGGCTGCAGTGGAGATCATTAGTTTGTGATTCAGCTCTAAAGAAGCTCCAAACAATGAGGGAAGCAAAGCAGCACTTTCTATAAAGTTAGGATTCATTTTCAATTTGTATTGGTCCAGGGACAACTTTATTGTTGCACAGTGGAAGAACCTGGATGCTCAGGGGGACGCTTGGTGCATGAACTATTTCAAGCCCTTCTGAAAATGTAAATAAGAGCCCTAAAACATAAAGGCATAATTACCAAAACAAAGAATAGTCTCAGACCACCAGGAATAGCTGGCTTCGCTTATTTTCTTTCTACAAATATTGAATTTACTAATTTCCCTTGCCTTACTGTTGAATAAAATCAATTTTCTCAGTAGAGCTGATCTCTGCTTTGTTTGAGGTTAGATGTGAAGTTGATATGCATCCTTAGATATACTGTTTGGGAGAAAGCCTTGAATATTTAACCCTACGTCACAGTGAGCCCTCCCTTCACCATCCTGGGGGGCATATATTGATTCATTATTTGACAATCAGGATTCTCCATAGGTTAATTGACATGTTTGGAATTCAAGGCAAGAAAATCTATGCATTATTTTAAAACTCCTGTCAAATTGTTTGTAGATACGGTTTGATAACAACACCTGTTTTTTCCTCTCTTGGCCAATACAATCCATTGAGAATCCTGGCTTAAAAAATTTCCCTGCAGAATTGTCAAACATATGTATTTGTATTTCATTACTTGGGTAATAGCTGATTTGCCAAGTTCATTTACTACTAGTTGCTTCTCAAATATCTCAGTGGGATAATTAAGGATTACTAAGAACTGAAACTGTACTAAGTTAGGAGGGGGCCGGAGCCATTGCCCAAATCCCAGTCCTGATTAAACTGCTGTCCAGAATTAAATATTCAATAACTGAAATTCTCTTTTCTTCCTTTACTCTGAGCAACTCATCATCAAGGAGAGAGAGCTACTCCCCAAGATGAAAAAAAAGACCCCCCCCAAATTATCCACACCAATCAAACAGATCAAAATCCTGTAGACTTTCAAGTGAAAGGTATTTAAACTCAAAATTGACTTGGTAATGTTTTAAATGGTTCCTTCTCTCAGAGGATATATATGAGGGGAGAGAAAATAAATAGTAACTCTAAGAGTATGCCCTGGAAAAGAGTAAAGAGAGGACAGGCACAGTTCAAGGTTATGGCTGAACACAATAGTACCGATGAGAATTTGGGCAGTTAAAACCTTCTAGAGAAATTGTGGATGTGAAGGATTCTAGAGAAGAATGTTGAAGTATGATAGCATTAGAGTTTAAATTCTCTCAAAGAATCTTGCTGGCTCATTGCACAAAGAAAAGAGACATTTTAATCATGAGCTATCTATCATCACTTGAATTTGAATGCCTGTTGTTTGAAGTCACAAGCTACTGAGTCCTGTGATGTAGGTTTTCAGGTCTAGTGCTGGAACAAAAAAAGGTATGAAAACTAAGGGGGGAAAATGGCTATGGACTTGACAGAAGGCACTGCGTCTGAAATCTTGTCTCTCTTACATTTTGGACAAGGAGAAGTAAGGAAAATTAAATGGTGAGTTTCGCAAAATCTTCCCTCTGAAGAAAATGAGAACATATGAGAAACTAGAAAGAATGAGTTAAAAAAATAAACTTTTGACTAAAAGCACCATTGCTATTATAAGGCAACTGCATTAGATTCATCAGTTCATGTTTTCCAAGTTCATATGAACCCTGTAGGAAAGAATACCCAGGGATGCAAGATAAATTCTGTTTTAAGCACAGGCAGCAAAGTAGCAGATGGCTGAGTTCTTGCTTGAACAAAGACTTTAATGTGAAGGGCAACTCTGATGATGATCCTCACTTACTTCTCACTTCTCCTATTTTGATGTATGCTCCTTTGTGAGATATCACTGATGGACTCAAGGGGGCCCTTAACAAGTCCTTAGAGAGATGCACGTGATTTTCTATCTACTATGCATTGGGTGTTCATGGGGGAGGTATTATTGATTTCCCCCAAGTGAAGAAGCTGCCAAACTTGGTGCCAGCATGATCTTGTTTCATTCTATTTCATTACGTGAGAAAATTGTATACTTTTTTTTACTCTTTCAATGCCCAGGAGCCCAGGCTTAAGGAGGGGGGAATAGTTCAAACTCTTCAAATAAAATAAAAGGGAGACAGAGGAGCCAGATAGCTTCTCTCATCACATTTCTACAATTTCCGGCTTTCAAGCTGCCACTTACAAGCCACTTCTTGACATAATCTTTAGGCTTAAGCATGTGGAACAGTGGACCAACCAGCTTAATAAAAAGACAAAGATGATATGCCACTAATGGACAGAGCATCGCAACTAGGTGTTAACACATCATTCATTGGACTAAATGCTCTTTCAAACTCCGCAGCAGAAACAATTAAAGTACTGACTGCAGTCTTAAGTTGCTTCAAATTGTCTGGCACAATTGATCCACAATTATCTTTGTACTCCCTAAAGCCCCCGAATGCTACCTTCTTCATTGACTTTAAATTTCCTTCACAGTTCTCCAACCTGTGTTCTGGCATACTGAATATCTGACAAAGTGAATATCCATTGGAAAAGGCCATTTTGATAGATCTGGGAATCCTAAATATCTTATTAAAAATCTGAGCTGTATGCCTCTTGAATGCTTATAACTAGCTCTTCATAATAAACAAGAGATGTTATTAAAAACTTAAAAATTATAGTTAAAATTTTAAGAGAAAAGATACAGCAAACTGTTTGCCCATGAATTTCAGAACAAAACATGTTAGATAAAGTCTTGTGGCAAAGAAGTAAGATCTATCTCTGAAGATTAAACTCAAAAAATCACTCAAATCTGCTATGGCCAAGGAATTTGGTTTGCCATGTTGGGGTCAAGTGTCTGACAGCTCATAAAAACATTGCTGATAAGATTCTGCCGCAGTCCGGCTGCAGCAAAATAGCCCGCGGGTGACGAGCAACTTGTGTACATTGATAAAGCAGGAGTGGGAACCGTTTATTGTAGGACAGGAGGGGTATATATACATTCCACACAGCTTATCTTAATTAACATAAACTAGATACAGCAGTCAACCAATAAGGAATCTCTACACTTAATGGCTCGCTGGCGTTACTTCACAAACCACTCCCTCTGGCAAAATGCCAGGCGCCATCTTGACTTGTTTACGGACCCTAACAAGATACTTTCCTGAATGTTCATTTACATAGTTGTTTGGACATATCTATATTGAAAAGACAACTGTTTAGGGGCTGATTCACCAGAGTATCTGTGAACATCCTATGGAACACAAGCAAGTATACTTCCAAAGTATACTTGAAAAGGAATTTGTTTGAGAACATAGGCATAGATGTGTTCGTTAACACTACCTTACATAAACAGGTGTCTTTTTAATAATTTGTTACCCTCTTCCTCCTCCTCCTTTTTGTTGTTATCTTCTGGCAGAAGTTGTGCACAGCCAGGTGAGTAAAAAACTCTGAAGATGAGAGAATCAGATGCCTTCCTTGAATAAGGTTGCACTGCCTTAAGATTAAACATGGTATCAGAGCCAAACTGAAGAGTTATTTTGAGCTGCTATGTGAGAACCTACAATTGTGTCCATATAGTGATTCAAGGTCACTGAAATAACCTAGATGTGGGAATAAAAAGAAAAAAAAACCCCATGGATTACCTTTTTATCCAATCTGTACATTTGATTTTTTTTCAAAAAAAAAATTAGGTGCAATTAGGTGCATACTGATACAGAAATGGAAAAGAATAATTTAGCTGGAAATCATAATTTCTAAGGTTCTTAGAACTTCTCAAAGGTAAAAAGCTGAACTATGTCTGAAGTGAGTATCAGAATATATGTTAATTCAGCATCCAGAATAAAAACAAAAACAATTTTACTTATTCAGTGTATGAAGAATCTGTCATGATTTCACGTTTACCTTGCTTCGGTTTCCCCCAAAACTCTATGAAGAATCCAGTTCATGTTCCCATGGATCTTATTTAAAATGTTCATTTAAGTTCGCATTTAGAAGAAACTTCATAATTGTAGACTAATTTTTCCCCATTTTCTCTCTCAATTATAATAATTCACATGATCTGCTAAATTTTTATGTGACAATAATGCATATATATATATATATAAATCATAAATATTCTAATTCTTTGATGTTTTGTTGCAGCTTAGGGCAAATGTTAATACCTAAGATACATTTGCTGAAAATTTAGCATAATACTTGCTATTAATAAGCATTAAAATTTAACACTGTGAGTTCCACTTCAACTCCTTCTTCTCCTGCTTACTTTTTTTCCTCCTTGAATTTATAACTTGATTTACCTTATAACTGACTTCTTTAATGGTATCTTCTAATTATTGGCTATCTCCCTCCACTGGAATATAAACTTCATGAAGGTAGGAAGCTTTGTAGTGTTCACTGATTTGTCAGCAGCACCTACGTCTATCACACAGTAGATACTTAATAAATACAGGTTAATGAATGAATGTGTCATAATCACAGTATGGGGTACTGCAAACATTGATGCACTTGTCACTCTGTACTTCCTTGATGCTATCTTTCCCAATAAGTTAATGATGGTCCAATAGTCTATGTTTAATAATCACCCTAGGAAATATTGCAAAAGATGTTAAGTATTAATTGCTTCAAACACAGTGGGAGGTATACATCCCTGGAGAATTTTTAAAATATAAGATCTTGAATGAGAAGCACTGATTTTTCATATGTGCTAAACATTTAAGATATTTACTTATCATCTACAAAACAAAGGCAAATTTTGGGAAATGCAATGACCAAATCTGGAACCAGATATTATAATGGCATATCCCCTTCCAAAGGTAAATCTTATACAAATGATTACTTTCAATAGAGTAAAAAATTTTAGTGTGCTTATATGGTTGTATAATCATATTCATTACCTCTGACTCTCCCTATCTGTATTTCTCTGTCTTTTTCTGATGCACAAAGGATGAGGGAGACACTCCTGCCCAAAAGATCCTGATCCAAATGTAAAATACAAAGAGGAAAATGCTAGAAGCCCTGAATTGTAGTTCTACTTCTGTTAGCAGCCAACTAAGTGCTATTGGATGGTTATTTTATCTTTGAAGGTTCTTTTATGATCAATTAACCATTTAAGATCCTTTTACTTTCTAACAAGTCTGCAAGCTCACAAATGGGAGGTAGAATACAAATGAGAAAAAAAAAATTGTGTGATTCCAAAACCTTTTCAATTTCTTGTGAATTGAAAAAGCATTCATTTCATGTTTCTTTATCATTTACCCATTCCGTATACCCAGAATGTTGTTGTTATTGCTTGGAGACAGTAAGGGTTAATGTCTGTCCTCTCCCAACAGCACTGCCTTCGGTGAAGAACCATGTTGCCTATGTAATTAATCAGAGGAAATTTCAAAATAGTTTATACCATCAATCTCTTTGACAACATACCTAACCACTTATTTCATCTTGCCTTTGGAATAAGGCCAGATAGCAGCATATAGATATCTTTGGGCAAAACCTGCTTGTCCTAACACCTGCTTTGTTACCTACTCCACGGGATACAGGTTGTTCACCAAAAGCAAGCCAGTGTGGAGAATTTCATTAATGCATCTCTGTGACCTGAATCAGTCTCAACTCTCCCACAGCTTCTCCAAAGGGATTTGTGCCCATTTGACACAAGCAAACCAAGGTAGCAGCTCCCTCATCATTATAGAAAAGGAAGGACTTCATTCCTTGTATCAGAATTCTCCTACCTGTTGGCTCTTTCAAAAAGAGGTCTCTACTATCTACTTTGTTTATGCTCAGAATTAAACTGGTGATGACTGGGACAACAAGGCTGATTTAAATTGATACTTTTAATTATTAAGATAAACAAGATAATTATATTATTCCCATTTTTAAATTTAAGTAATCAAGGCAAAGCAAGTGCCAAGGTCACCAACTGGACCCCCAGGAAGACCATGATTTCAGCATAGAAATTCTTGGCACTTTGTTTGTGTTTATAACCATATAAGAGGTCATCTTAAACTAAGACAAACCCTACATGGTCAAACAGAAAATGTACTGGATTGAAAAATCAAACAATATGGATTTCACTACTAATTTAATATAATAACACAGGTAGTTATCCAAGTTGTGACTATATTAATCCAATATTATTTATTTAATAAACAATTAAATAACCACTCTGTATACAAACAGATGCATGAAGTAGGCAGAAAGTATTTTCAAGGCAACAAATTGACAAGAATGTGTATAAACCACATGCACAAATGCTGAGGGAATTCAAAGGAATTGATCTTATGCGCTTTGTGAGCCTGACAGGTTTTGACTTAATTGACATCTGGTCCATTCATTCAAACTGAAGCTGACATAATTTACCAAATTATAATAAGAATGTTTGGATTTGTAAAAACACAATGTTAAACCTTGCTGTAATTAAAAGGAGAAAAATATATAGTTATTTTTAAGTACTTTGGGGCATTCTAAATCAGTGATTCCCTTTATTTTTTTTATGTCAAGGATCTTGAGAATCTTATAAAAGTTGTAAAACCTCATCTCCAATTACAAATAAAAAGATAAATGTAAAATTTCATATCAATTTCAAGGATTCAAAGTTCCCCTCACATTAGAAACCTATGTTGTAATGTAAAAGGCAACCCAACTCAGAAGAGCATTTGGTGTGATAATCTGGATTCTGGCTCCACAATCTATTCCACAAATATTATTGAGTATTGTTGGGGCTCGGAACATAGTGCCCCAAAGTATGTCACTTTGCCTGCTGTGCTTTAAACTGAAGGAAATTATAAGGACCTCAGAAGCAAGGTCTTTCCAGCTGACTCCCATCTTCCTGATTCCTGTTCTTCTTTCTCCCCCAGAGTGAATTATAAAACCAGAATTTCTCTTCCCCAAGTTGGGTTTTAGAAACTACCTGTGTTCCCCAAAGCAATCTGCAAAACCTAGACTAGGTCGCTCCCTTTTCCTTTGAAGACCCTCATTTCCAGAGGGTTCTGGCCTCATTCCCAGGGGGAAGAAATGCTTCATGGAGAGGCCAAGAAGAATCTGGATAGAAACTTGCTGTCCCTTCTCAGTTTGTTACCTTTAGATTATACCTTTTGGTCTAATCTCCCTTTTACCTTAATCTCTTATTAAAATGAGGACACCTTAGTGAGCCTGGAACAAAGTGATGGGATCTGACTTACAGGCTGTAGGGGTTGGCAGTTGGGGGTTGGGAGGCAACAGATATATCAGGGGCACTGTAAATCTGATGAGAGATGATGTGACTTGGTCTACAGTGGTAGCAGGAAGGGTGAGTAACAGTCAGATTCTGAATGGACTTTTGCTGATGGATTACACATGGAGTATGGTCAAATATGCTTTGGTGCTATTTTGCCCTGAGTTATCATTAACTTTGACTGCAGGGGGAACAAGGTGGGGAGTGGTAGTCATTATGATCTAGTACACACACTTCAGAGTTTATTGAGGCAATATGGTCCACCCCTCATTCACTTTGTTGGACTGATCTCAATTTCCCTACCTCATTTCTTGACTAGTATTTTCAGCAGAAAACCGGACTTCATATTTTTACTCTTATTTATTTTACAGTTGGATGGATCAGACTTCCCCATAAAGCCTTATTTGACCACACCATACTCCTATGAACTCACACCCAGTTTGGCCATGCACTTGTTGTTTATAAAATTGTTCCCTAAGGGTTATGAAGTTCTTAATGTTTTATCTCCCTAACTGGATCTTAAGGTCCAAAAAAATTGCAGCAGTTACCTCCAATCTCCCTTTCATGTCTCAGTGTCTGTGCCTAGCAGGGTGCCAGATGCCAGGCAAGTAGAATTACTTAATACATTCTTGGGTGACCAAAAATAAAATCTCTGCAGAGTTCCTACTTACAGCAACTTCCCTTCTTTTCATTTTTACTCTCAACTCTGAAAATGGAACAGCTTGAGACATCAAAGCCTTTTACAATTTGACAAAGTTTGTATAATCAGTGAAAAGATAAACCACATGCACCACATTTGCGTCTCAATACATTTCCTGAGCTGCAATCTGGATGTACATTACTAAGGCCAACACTTGGGCAAGCTCAATGGGATCTGAAATTTTGATTAATGCTACAACCACATTTATATTATTTGTGTCTTTGAGGGAGGATCAATGTTTAAAGATCTGTCAAATCTGTACTGTAGAATTTGAGTGTTTGATCCTTTTAGTGTTTCTTTCTAATTTTCTTACAAGTGAAACATCAGGCTCATTATCAATTGATTAAATTGGCGGGCAGTCAAGTAAAGAACAAAATCATATATGGCTGCCTGGATTATTATGGTACTAGTAACTTCATCAGGTTGGCACAGTAGAGGGCTATTAAGTGTTTCTAGCATTTTCAATAAAATTGCTTTTGTTCTGAGAGTTCACCTTTCATTCCTAGCTGTAAAGAAAGCTTCCTTCTTATGGTTCCATTTTCTTGGAGCATCCAAATTTTGGACCCAACACACTTTCTTTAGTCTGTTGTATTTACCAAATGCTTATTTTTTTTGCCATTTGGTCCACTAGTGGTCAGGAGAGTTCTAAGACTGACAGCAGCTGTTTGGAATATCAGGAACAAACATTCAGCAAGATGGGAATTGCTAATCCACATGTTTCCTCTCAGGCCATTGGGTACTGGTCATTATGCCTTTCAGAGTCATTAAAATTTACCTATTTTCCATTCTGACACTGGACCTTTCTTGCTCTTTGTTTCTATTCTTCCTCATTATGGGCTCTGAGCAGGAGTTTATTTCAAATTACCCTCCATTACAGGCATGGCATTTTGCACTGAGTCTGTTTGTGAGTGACCTTTCCCCTGTCAGAGTTTCTTCATTTCTAAAACTTGACCACTTCCAGAGAGGATGTGTATATGTAGGAGGAAAGATGAGTGTGTTTATTTATGCCTTTTTTCTTCCTTCCTTCCTTCCTTCCTTCCTTCCTTCCTTCCTTCCTTCCTTCCTTCCTTCCTTCCTGGTCTTTCCTTTTTTTTTTTTTATTTTTTATTTTATTTTATTTTATTTTTTTTTTTTATTGTTGGTCGTTCAAAACATTACACAGTTCTTAATACATCATCTTTCACAGTTTGATTCAAGTGGGTTATGAACTCCCAACTTTACCCCATATACAGATTGCTGTTTCACATCAGTCACATCACTGGTCTTTCCTTTTTTTGCCCTGTGGGACTTAGCCTTTTTTTAATATTTATTTTTTAATTTTAGGTGGACACAATATCTTTATTTTATATTTATGTGGTGCTTAGGATGGAACCCAGTGCCTCATGCATGCTAGGTGAGCACTCTACCACTGAGCCACAACCCCAACCCAGGACTTATCTTTTTAATAAGAAAAAGGATATTTCTTTAACTTGTGAGTTATCCAGGTCTTTCATTTTTTATTCTTTGATTGTTCATTGCTCATTTTAGGTAATCTACACTGTGCTACCACATCCATAAGAAGGGAAAGATAATTAAGAAAATGTATACCATCTAATTTTGGAAATTACTACCTATTAATATAAGAAATTTTATGAAAGGAGTACTAAGATAATTAAATAAAATTAGATTCATTCATTAAAAGATTTGAATGGATTTATACTCTCTTATTATCCTGGATAATCTATTTTAAAAATGTATACACAATGATTTGAGGTATCAATATGTGGACTATTTATTATCAGACTTCAGACTCAACTGATGTGATTTTATGCAAACACTCAGATATCCATGTCTTTTAACTGGGTAAATCTTTTTTTTTTTTTTGAGAATGTTCAATGCTATAATATCACATCTAAATCTTCCTGGAAGCTCAAATGTAGGCTCTATTTTACCCATGACACTTCTCCCTAATTTAGAGTCTCTTTCAAGGTATTTGTAAATATGTGTGCTCCGTCTTCTTCTAGGAATTCCATATCTACCTCAACTTGATTGTCACCCCCTGACTTGTTACTTACTTCAACCCACTTCATATATTTGGCAAGTTCTTAAGGGCAGCAACCAAATCTTAAATAACTTGAACAAAGTCCTTGGACATTAGTACAGTTCTAGTTAGCTATCCATTTAAGTGAGTAACTTGTACTGAAATAAAATGCAAACTTTTTGCTAATGGTAAAGCTTTCTCATATCTGATCAGACTTACTTTCTAACAGATCTGCAGGATGATATACCACCTACTATAAATCTACTATAAACAAGCTACAGTTATCTATAATTGTTCAGAAAATAGGAAAACTCACTCTGTTAGCTAAGTTGCACAAACCACAAACACTCCTTCATTAGATTTTGGATGCTCTGAGACACATGATTACCTATTTATCAGTCAAGTTGAAAAAGAATAAATAAATAAGGCCAACCTATAGCACCAATAAATAAATTTATAGACCAAGTAAACTTCAAAAAAATGGAACAAAATAAATGTTAGGGACATTACAGTGGCCAAGTTATATCTATAATAATGTTGGCTTTTAAAATTAATTTTAAAATAAAAGTTAAAATGAGCAATTTTTTGTCATACATTCACATTTTACCTGAAGTCAATTTATTCTAGAAAAAAATTACCATTCATCCTTTCTATTTCTTTGAAATCAGTCTCTTTCTATATTCAGATTTTTGTCTACATGCACACATATACAGAGCACACACACCTCTTCTTGCTCTTAAAGAAACACGCCTTTATTTTTAAAGAGAGAGTTTTTACTTTGTCACAAGTGTGAGAACAGGAGTGAAAGAACCAAGGACCTCTACAGTTCCATTTTCATAATAGAATTCTGTTGTTCTGGAATGATTTATTTCTGAATAAGGAAAAATGTAAGGAACTTGGAACACAGACAGAAGTACCTTCTCATCAAAGGTTGTCTATCGTTTCATGAATCACATGTGATGGATGAGATTTATGAATTAGAATCTGTGTCAAAAGATTTACAACATACTAAATTAGTTATGACATCTTCTCGTTGGTGCGCATAAACTTTCAACACAATATCTCTATCATCACTGCAGGAGCATGGCCAGCCCAATTCCTTCATTCCACTGTGGCACATCCAGACCCTGTCACTGTAGTTGATGAATTCTTGAAGGAATGGGCCTCAGATCAATTAAAATAAACACCACAAGCTGATTTATCAAATCTTTTCTGAATGCTCTCAGAAAATGTCAAAAATCTGATCCATTGACAGAGAAAAGTCAGAGAATCGTGGCAGCCTATGGGATCACAAGACCTTTTCAAAACCATCATAAATCACCACAGAAAACAAATGGGGCACCATGTGATAAGATTTCTTCTGACAGCTTTGCCTCAACAAGACATATATGAGATAAATGGATACCTTCATCTATACCCAATTGCCAGTTTACAAAGTTCCAAGTTGTCAAAGTGTAAAATACACCACTATCAAAGTCCTTCCAAATAATACACCTTTTTTGGGTATACAAGAGAATTTAAAATAATATCTCCTCAGTTCTCTTTTTTCTTTTTGTTACAAGCTATGTAATATCCCTGATGATATGTGTGCTTTTTTTTTTTAAAAAAAAAGGCATGACATGCGTGTCTCTCTTGGTGTCTCTCTCTCTCTCTCTCTCTCTCTCTCTCTCTCTCTCTCTCACACACACACACACACACACACACACACACACACACACAGAGAACAGGTACAAATTTACCTTCATATACATTATTGTCTGAACTAATGCAATTTTCTTCACTTTCCATTATTAAAAGAAAACTGCTTTATAATGCTAAAGTACATCAATTCAAGGAAACCTCTGTTGTGGTGGTTTATTTTTTTTCAAATCTTCTCAGTATTGTCTCATTTCATATAAGTTAAGAGCACATTCAGAGACAAGCAATAACAGGCTGAGCTATTCTTTCAATCTACTTCAGGAACAGAGAAAAACTTTTATTAATGGGTTTTTACAAATATGACCAAAACCCCAAACCAAAATGAATGGTTATAGATCTTGAATTTCATAGTAAATTCTATAGTAAATTTTAATTATAAATGTGACTTATATTCTTCAATAGGTGGCAGATAAAAGTCACATAAATATCAGAAATTTCACATTATATATGGGGCTGATTTTTCTGACTCAAACAAGTAAAAAAAAAAAAAACTTTGTGAAGTAAGACTGAAACCTGAATCAAAGGAATAGTATCTATAAATTAGTTGATTATGAACATTTAGAAACAGTGAAAGAAAGAAAGTAAGAAAAAGAAATTGAGCCTAGTCTTAAAGGTTTCAGATACTACTTAATGTTCAAAGAACAAGAAATCCCCTGGAATAGAGAATGAATTCCCTGTGCTTTGCCCACAACTGACAGTACCTCTCTCTGTTTCTCTCTATACACCTTTACAGTTTTACTCAAATCCTAATGTTTCATGAACCTTCTTCAGCCATAAAAGTTCTGATTTGTTTGCTTGTTAATCCAAGTTGCACTAGCTAGAAAAGTAACTTTGTCTTTCTAGGACCTACAACTTACAAGTGTCTATAACCCATGGCAAATTAATCAATTTCAATACTAGTAAAACATTTCATTGTTATAAAATATCTGGAATGGGGATTAGAATCAGATTAGATACTACAAAACCTGTATTGGACAAGATGACACTTCTATGTTCAGGATGGTCAGAGGGAAAATACATTGCTTAAATTTGTGTGTATGTGTATGTCTCTGTGTTTGTGTGTTTGTGTGTGTGTGTGTGTGTGTGTGTGTGTGTGTGTACTAGTAGTTGATCCAAGGATTCATTTATTGCACAAATATCTGTTGAGTGCCTGCTCTGTCTCATGCATTGGGCTAGACCTCTGAGTTACCATCTAAACAGCTATCACTAAGTAACACAAGGCAGTTACTAGTGGAGAGATGGAAGTGTCACTCATTTTTTTCTTTAGCTGTTCAGTAACCTTGAAGATACTGCTAGTGAAATGAAATGGCAAATATTTTTAAAGATCTCTCTTTGCTATCTAAAGCATAAAAGAATGGTCTTTGCTTTTTAAGCAACAGTCAACAGGGTAGAGAAGACACTATAAAAATCACCCTTCCTAGGATGTCTAATTTGACACAGCCTTTGAGCCCAATGATTTAATACACTTTAGATCAGTGTAACATGAGCTTTCACTCATTCATTCAGGGCAAATCTCAGGGTCATCTGTAGTTACTGTAACACATCTATTAATTTTGAAAAGGAACAGGAGTGTACATTACTTTTGATGGGCACAAAGCAAATGTGCCATGTTTATCTTGGGAACAAGAGAGATAGAACAGAGATTACAGGTGATGAAAACTATTCAGATTTTCATAGATCTTAATCCCAGCAAATACATTCAGCTATGGGTAGCACCTTTGTGGGAATGTGGATGTGTGGCTTTTTTTTTTTTTTTCTGAATTTCCTCCCATCTGGGATTTTCCTTCCCAAGGGGCGAGCAATGAGTTCATTCCACGGACTTCAATTGCTTTTGTACCTTGCTAATTTCAAAGTTTCAACTAAAAAAAAAAAAATTTTTGCTATGAGTCTGTAAATGGAATACATTAATAATGGTTGAGTGTTTGGCCCTTTTCCAGATTTGAGAACTTGATCACACTGGCTTGCCATGGAGGCTTCGATTTTTTTGTTTAGTGTAAAGGAAAATTACCCTACACAGCTTTTAACTCCCCAAGGCTATCCCTAAAAGCCTTGCTCAAACTTCTAAGGTGCCTGGACTAGTATTTGAGCTTAGAAAAGCTGTTGGCAAATCCCAGTGAAATTTTTTGACAGATTCATCTTTTAGCCTTTGGGAAAGTGAAGGTGCTGCAGGCAAGATATTTGATTAATGCCATGAAAAATAGTGTTGCTGGCACAGCTGGTATGTTGGGAGAAAAATTCATCACTAACTCTAAAACTGCCATGTAATTTTCTACCCACAGTTCTTTTCCTCACTTGACAGAAGATTTGCACAGGACAAACTCGGCTGACAGAGGACAAGTCAGCCAGATGTTGAGGTATCTCTAAACATGACAGATCACTATGTTTTAGCTCAGATTAATTCGCTTATTAGAGGTAGACCTAAATCACTGGTCATTGTCAAATCAGTTGTCACCACCAGCAAATCATGTCATGTTTCTGAACAAAAATAGTTGCCGTTTTAAAGAGTGGCTCTAACCTCGGCCCCTCTGTGCTGAGAGTGAGATTCCAATAAAAAGCAGGATCACCACAGCAGGCGTTTTAAACCGCCCCATCCTGTCCAAGCAGCTACTCAACCACTTCCTTGATGAGAGGCCAAGAAAAACAGGGAAAGTGTGACTTCAGTGTGTGACAACTGCCAAGCTTGGAATTGCTCTGGGTTTGTGAACTCACCTTGTCATCTCAGTCCTCTGCCTTTCCATAGAGTGCTCCATGGCAGGCATCACCATGGTCCCGACACCAGCCAATGGCCAGAGTTTGTAAACACATTCACCAATAAAGAAAATATCAAGAACATTTTTCAGAATGAGCAGAGCAGGTAGTATAACTGTGCTCCATATCTTCATACAAAGCACACTCCACTTCATCCTGCCAGGGCCCGGTGGCCTCTATAAAATGCATGGACTCTTTCTAGCTCAACTCCCAAAAGACCAGGTGTCCAGCTTATGAAGTCAGGACCACGATTAGCCCAGGGTTTGCAATGTTCCAGGGAGTAAATAAGTCACAGAAAATAACTAATATCTTCATCCCAGGAGGTTGAGTTGAGGGATGGGAAATACTGGCAGAAAAACCAAAAAAACAAAAATCAAACAAACAAACAAACAAAAAAACAGTGGAATAACTGACACCAGCCAGTACTATGACTGCCTTATGAAGGGAAAATGGGCTTTCTATTGGACTCATCAGGAACGGGTACTCCTTACAGCAAGATTTCCCTTGAAGGGTTAGGGAGATAGCTCAGAGGTAGAGCACTGGCCTTGAATGTACTAATTCCCAACTCTGGGAAAATCAAAATCCCACTAAAATGCAGTAAGTCAAGGAAAAGTACCACCATGTAAAAGATAATGTTCCTGTCTCTGGTATTTTTCTTTTAAAAACCACAATTTAGTAAATCAAATTAGGGTGGTAGGTAGGGCAGACACTGACTACATGGGAAGGGATGTATGGTTGCTGTGTGATAGTTGGCATGTAGCCTGGACTCTGAGTTCTCATTTCGTTTGTTCAGGATTTGAAATATGGTACTTGGTCCCCACCTAAAAATCAGATTGATTTGTGCTACCTTTCAGCATTACTAAAAACTACAGAAAAAAATGATGCATGAAATAGAAAGATCACTAATGGACTGATACATTAAGTCAGAATTAAAGTGGAAATTACCTCTATCTGCCCATCTTTCTGTTTACAGTACTTTCATTTTCCAAGTCAGTCTCCAGTGTTGACACAATGAGGTGATTTTCAAGTCTTCTCCCTCACTTTCCTTTTCCTCTCAAGTATTTAATGACTCCTCAATCCTTTTCCAAGCCCACTGCCCTTCCTCTAGTTCTGAGCATCTACCTCTACAAGCCCTACTGGGCCAGCTCCTTCATCCTCTTGCCTCTCATCTTACTCCTAAAATCTGTCCTCTGCATTACAGCCAAATTGAATTCGTCTTAGTACGACTTAGTTAATGTCTTACATTGCCTATCAGGTAAAGTTTCAACTCCTCAGTCTATATTTATTGTTCCCTCAAATCAGGTCCCAATATATACTGCCTATTGCCCAACACAAACCTAACCCCTAGGCCACAGTGGGTTATGTATTATCCTCTGTGCTGCCGGGTGTCATGTTGGTACCCATTTCACCAATGTTCTCTTCCCCTAGCACAGTGCCTTTCTCAGTTCTCATTAAACACCTACCCATCTTTCAATGCTCAGGTCTAGGGCACCCTCTTCTGTGAATTCATCATTGCATCTCCATCTCCTCTCAATTTTCATGGTTCATCTTTTTCCTACAATTCTCATGTCAGTTCTTATCATTCTGCTTTGCCCTGCAATAATTTTTAGTGTATGCTGAATGGACATTCTTTGCAAATTTGGAAATGTTCATCTCTGTATTCCTGTAACTTTTAACTAAACAGATTCAAAATACATTTCAAATTATTGAATTTGAGAAAGGTTCAGTTATTTCAAAATATCTAGGTTCTCAAAACCTCTGTTTCTGAAATTTGGGGTTACGGGCTGAATAACTAGAATAATAGCTTAAGCACTTTATTTTTATTCTGTTCTGACCTTCACATAGTTGACAAACTGGTAACAGTTTTTTAAACTGCTGAGATCTATGACCTCAGCTGGCTAAAAATATGATTTCTGAATTAGGCTGAATTCTGACTTGAAATACCAGTGTGGCTGCAAGGCCTGCAGTGGCCTGACCTCTCACCCTGCCATCCTTACTTCTCCAGGGCTCCACTTTTTCTTCTCTCCATGCTGTCACTCTCCATGCTACCACCCTTAATTTCCTCAGCATCATGAGGAAATTAAGGGTGGTAGTGAGGATGCCCAATTCTACCTGCTAACACATTACACAAATGTTATTCCCAAATTATGTTTGAAATTCTCTGTTGAAAGTTCTAGGTAGGTTATCATGCCTATTTGGTGGTTAACCACTTCCACAAATGTTTTGGTGCCTCTATGAGGTGTCAGGAAATATAATCCAGCAAGAGCTCTAATTTAGAGACACTTAAATATTATATTTTAATCAGGTCATGAATAGTTACTATTTATCCCAGTAACATAAATGAAATGACTATAAAATAATTTTTATAGGGGCATGGGTTTAGTGAGTAAATCCCCATTTTATACACTTGGTTCTTCCAGAGCTTTTATTTTGTTTTGATTCAAGAGCTTAGTGTATTTTAGCCTTGTTATAGAGACCATGAAAGCTTTGCAAGTCATGCAGAACCAACTAGATGATACCTACACTAGGGGGCAGAATGAATTTCTGGCATTAAGAAATTTGGAATCTGGTAGGTAGAGGTGATGAGACAAACACACATGTGACTACCCTTTGAGGAAGAAGGAAAGTGTCATTATGGAAAAGCACAAAGCAATACTGAGGTTCAGAAGTGGGACTCACAAGCCATGAGGTCAAAGAAGGCAGCATAAAGTAGTATTTAATTGGAACTTGAAAGACCTATCTTGATGAAGAGATGAACCATGGATTCTTGCTCTGGGAATGAGGAAAGGCTTTGTGGAGGAGTGTACCAAGAATGAGCAGTAATGACCTGATTTGTAAAGGGGAGAAGACTGGCAGAAACTCCTGGTGGGTCAAAAGCCATGGAAGCAGGCACATTCCTTTGAATGCAGAATGGGGCTGGAGAACTGGGTGGGGCAGGGAGTAGAACATGAGAGACATGAGAGAACATGAGAGACAATGATGAAAATGGAACAGAATGTGGCACCATCAGAGAAAAGTGAGGGAAGCTCAAGTTATGGTTAAGAGGCACCAAATTGTCTAATGTGGGAAGGGCATAGAGAACACATTGTGGGAATCCTGGGATACGAGCTGGAAAAGTTGACTGGTAGATGGGGTAGAGGGGTTGGGAATAAACGTGTTTATCAAGAACTTCAACCTTCTTGGTAATACAGGGGGAGAGAAGGCTCACCTTCTGATACCTGCTTATCCTTGTTCACAAATCCTCAGGGGATCTGTCTCCTATGGAGTCATAACTAGTTCCAGAGATTCTAAATAACCCGGGAACATTGTTTTTGGAAGACAGAGTTTGTAGGGCCAGATGCATGTGTCCTACAGTCGATCTGTCTGATGGGTTCTGGTTTTTCCCACCTATAAGCAGTATGAATTTGGACTATTCAATTTCTTCCTTTTACATATCCATATTTAAAACCCCAATGGTTTAAACATAGTAGTGATTTATTGAAATATACTTTGCATTACTGCCTGATCTCTACCAGGAAGCTAAAACATGAAACAAATAAAAACAGCAAGCTCCAAGAAACCTGTTTTTGTAGATGATGGAATTTTTATACCCTTTCTTTTTATCTTCTATTAAAAGGAGAAGGAAAGAAAGAAGAAAATTCAGAAACCTGAATACTTCTTTCTCCAGCGATTGTTGTTAAAATTGTGAGAGACAAAAGCCTCATACTTATCATCCTGGGACATACACATTCTTATGAGATGAAAAGAAGAAGAAATAGAATCATCTACATATTGGGGGAAGGTCATCCAGTCTTGGCAAATACATGCTCTAACTTTTAAATGCTTTTTCAAAAATGGAAAGCTATCTTTAAATAAAATGCCACACTTTAAAAGCCTCCTGTCCTCCATTGTCTGAACCGACAAGAAAGAATTTTAAAACTAAGTATATTGGGGGTGTAGCTCAGAGGTAGAGCACTTGCCTCGCATGCATGAAGCCATGGGTTCCCCCTCCCTGAATCATTTTTTTAAAAGTAGGTATATTTATTTTTCAGCAATAATATTCTTTAAAGCCAGATGAACTAAAATCCCTCTGCAAGAGAATTTGATTAATTAAAAAAAGTGACGTAAATGCTTTGTAACTTTGCCACAGAACATCTGCTGGGAAGTGGATGTAATTGGAGAGGTGAAAACCGTGTCGGTGCCAGCGTGGGTAGAAACGACAACAGGTTTCTGGGGCTGGGGAAATCAGAATGCAGGAAGGGACAAAGAAGGGCCTCAGATGGACCTTTCCAGGCATCTGAGCACAAATGTGAGTGGAGAGAGCAAGAAACGGTTTTTAACTCTTTTTATTCTCTGCCAAAGGAGCTTTCTGACCAGTCTCTACTTCTCTCTCTGTTAGCCTCCACAGTCTCCAGAGCTAATGAACACGTCGGTAAGGCAGAAGTGCCTAGTGGGGCAGAGTGGCTGTTGACACAGGTGTCCCAAGGCTCCACCTGTCATCTGGGGCAGACCCTACAGGCTCCAGCCCAAGGGATTAGGCCACTTCCCTCAGAGCCTGCAGGGCCAGGCCACCCAGTTTCTCATTTCTGTCAGAGTAATTAAATTCATTCCATCCAAGAATTCAAATCTAATTTTTTAAAGATATGATTTCATTTATTTTTAATTGATTGCCTCTCTCATATAGCTTTCTTTGTAGACTGTGCTAAGGTAAATGGAATAATTTAAATAAGTTTTCACAAAAAAAGTAAAATGATCATCTCCCCCATCATTTTTTAAAAATACAATATCACTAATTTTACTTGAACACTGAAACACTGATGATGAAGTAATTTTTATAAGTGAAAAATTAGCCTTCCTCATCTTGAACACAGATTTATTTTCACAGACTACTACTTCTCATTCGCATGAAGGACTAGAAAATATGTACTCAAGGAAAATGAGTCATTTGTTGTAAGTAACCAGTAGTTCCTTGAGCAGCCAGAATGCTAGTTAGCCCTCTTGTGGGTCTGTACTTCTAGAGGGAAGACTGCACTTCACCTTCTATATTGAATCCCCCCACCACGCCCCCTCCCCCCCCCCCCGCCTCCCCCCACCCCCCCGCCCGCCGCCGCAGGCCATGATTGCCCCTAACTACTTCTCCAAAGTAGGCATCACATCTCACTTGTTCTCCATAGTTTTTCTTTTTGTGATATTAACAACATTTAGGTGTTGTCAAACATTTGTTTAATAACAACTAATACACAGGCAAAAACAACCATCATCAAATGGCCAGTTTGTCTCAGTGGGTCTCTAGTATCCAATAAAAATTCTTCTTCTTTTTCCAGTACTGGTACTGCTCCATTCTGCCATTGGTAGTTGGCAAAATATTTTAACATGTACTATTTCATAATGATTTAATTTTTCCACCAATCCTGGTGTTTGGGGCCAGCCAGAGCTCTGTGTTGTTAGGAACGTTATTAACTATTAGGATCCCATCTACTCAGATGCATTATGAGTTACTGAGGAAGTGTTCCAGTGTATGATGTTCCAGTACTTGTGAACTGAGCATGAGGGGACATGAGTGATTCTTCCATGTAGAAGATTTCTTGCATACATCTCATTCTTGATTTTGAGAGCACACAGGTTGAAGATAAAAGTCTGCATATTGACTGGAAGAAAACTGTAAGCTGATCCTGTGTTCAGGTGCCTTGAATTCTCGAGTAAAATCTTTAGAAAGAACCCTGGTCTAAACATCTTGTTGAAATTCAGCATTGCTACTAACTTAAGTTTCCTAGATCCTTGCTAATTCACGATCTGATATTTGAAAAAATTATTCCGCTTTAGAATTACAAACCTTGTAATCAAATGAAGTTAAGTTTGATTCTGGGATTAGGTTAGAAACACGCTTAAAAGCTAACTTTCATTTTTCAGCAAGGTTTGGAAAGATATAGAAAAAGGAAATGAAATTTCTTTCCAGGCACACTGCTTTTGTGACCCTTATTTCATGCCAATCAACAGTGTCATTTTAAAACACTTTCAAATGTTAGTGAGTTTTAAATTACTGAAGGACAGAATCATAATGATAGTTTTGTGGGTTTCCTGTTGTTGTTGTTTTTGTTTTTGTCATTCAAGAGCATCTCTATCTGTTGGTCTTGGCAAAAAAAAAAATACTCTCTTTTTATAAAATTATGAAAAAAAGGAGAGAAAAACTTTATTTTGTGAGCTTCTGAGAGGTAGTTTGCCAGTGAAACTTGGCACAATGAGGAGTCTATGGAGAGGAATATCATTAAAGATCATCTTTCAGCAAAGCAAATGGAATTATTTAGTGACTCTATACACAGAAGAAGAGCATAGTTAACTTTCTAAATAGACATATGCTATTCTGGGAAGACAAACCTGGAGTTGGCAGATAGAAGTAGTTTGAGATATCATTTCCCCCTTTATTAGTAAATTTATATTTTTTCATTTTGAGAGTCTTTGAACTCATTTCTTCTTATTCCTGGGTTCCCACGCTTACTTCGAATACCAGTCTGGGAGGGAGTGTTATGAGCTATCACTAATAAAGGGAACGAGAGCAAATGGCTGTCACAAACTTGGTAGTCAGAAAAATGATTTAAAAGATTAGACAATAACTCTTCTAACTGACGATTCTAATTTCTCTCTCTCTAGGTAACACTGCATTTGGTTAAGGAGATAAAGACTTAAATAAACATATGAGTATTTTGAAGCCCTTGTTCTGAATCACCGTTCCCCCACCCAGCACTGGGACATCTGGGGGATGATGCCTGCAAGCTCCTGATTGGGCCAGACAGAGGCAGAAACTGAGCGCTGCAGAATGGGAGGAACAGTGTGTAACGAGGCATCAGTGCCCAGTGAAGAAAGGGGAAAGATGAAAAAGAATAAGAATTAGCCCCTGGTGCTGTGGAACACAGGAGACCCACAAAGGCTAATTTCAAATGGCTGGAGCTCTTACATCTTAGGAATGAACTTGCTTCTTGATGCACTTGTAACTCCCATTAATGTTAATGCTGCCAAGCCTACCGAGAAGAGAATATAGACCCTTAGTTTGCTTTCATCAATTCACTTCTTTTTTTTTTCCAGTTGGAAGAAAATATGGTTACCTTTATGAATTAAGACAGGAACCTATGATGATGTACAAATACATTTGGGTTGAAAAAGAAAAAGAGAATAACCCATGAGCCATAACAACTTATCCAAAGTACATAGAGGTGATGGCAGCTCACTGAAAGCAGTAGCAAGTCCCTAGTCAAAGACTACCCAATGGTCTTTTTCATAAGAGTGAATTCAGGAAATCGGTAGCAAAATTTGTATTTGGTAACACTCATGCTTCATTCCCTACCCAAAAATATCAATGCCAGAAAACTCAGGTAAATATGTGGTCAGTACTATTAGCACTATTTTTACAAAGACTGAAATTAAGGTAGAAAAAGTTTAACTTAAAAAAAATCAGAATAATTCAGAAAGAGTGAGAAGGATTAGCTTCTTGGCAGGGAAAGATGAGCGACGAAATGAAACTGAATGCATGTGAACCTGGACACTGCAAAGATAAGCAACGTGTCCACTGTAGTCATGGAAGAGACTGGATTAATCCAGGTGGACCCAGTGGGATGTTACAGGTGTGGATCTTGAGGACATTTTCTTTAGTTCCATATTTGCTCTGTCTTGGTGATTCCAGCTGAGGTCTTCCTGACAGTGGGTGGCTGAATATAAGCATGCAGTGAAAATGATCAAGGGGATGGAACACCCAAATTATTAGCCGAATTATTATCCTTTCAATAGCCTTCTCAGCTGGGCTCTTACTGACTAAAGATGACTTTGAGCACAGGTGGGAACTGAGTCTCATTACACTATCTCATTACACTAGTTTATGATATTCTCTGTCATTCTGAATTGAGGTACACTCTCAAACCTGAACTCCTCATTCTAGAGTCACAAGCTGTCCATCTTTTATTCACTACATATTTTAAACAAATGATAAAAACTAAAAGCAGGAGAGATATATCTCCATGTCTGTACATATCAACTCTGAATTTCAGAAACTTATTCTCACTTCTGTGTAACCTGAAATTACCTAATACTAAAATATATCGACACACACAACACTGATAAAAAAACAATGCAAAGTTCTACCTAAATGAGAGACAAGAACAAAAGAAAATGCTAGACAGGAGAATGCTGTCAAATATACAAATGTAGAGAGAAACCTAATAGTTGCACTTTCTAGAAAACATTAGTAAGAGCCTATTCTGTGCCACTGAGAATGTCATATGAAATGTTATTTTTTTCTAACTACTTGAGATATTTTTTGATTGTCAGAATGCTAACCATTACATATTCCTAGCAGTCTTATTAGAGGTATAACTGACATACAGTGAAATGCACATATTTAAAGTATCCAATTTGATAGGTTTTGACATATTTATATGTCTGTGAAGGTTTTACATAGTCCAGATAATGGACAAATAGATCCATTACCCCCAAAGTTTCCTTATGCACCTTTCTAATGTATCCCTTCATATCTCTCCACTATCCACTGCCATTCATAGGCAACTACTCATCTGTGCTCTGTCACTACACATTAATTTGCATTTCTACAATTTTATTTACTGTATATGAAATCATAATATATACCTGTTATGGTTTGGATGTGAGGTGTCCCCCAAAATCTCACATGTGAGACAATGCAAGAAGGTTATAGCCTTAACCCAATGAGTGATTTACTCCCCTGATAGGGCTTAACTGAGCTGTGACTGAAGTGGTGGGGTGTGGCTGGAGAGCTGGGAATTAGGGCATGGCTTTGGGTATATATTTGTATCTGGCAAGTGGAGTCTCTCTCTTTGCTTCCAGATCAACATGTGAGCTATGTTCCTCTGTCATACTCTTCTGCCTTAATATTCTGCCTCATCTGGAGCCCTGAGGAATAGAACTTGCCTTCTATGGATTAAGACCTCCGAAACTGTGTTCCTTCTTTAAAATTGTTCTGGTCAGATCCTTTAGTCACAGCAGTGAAAAAGCTGACTAAAATAATACTTATTTTGGCTTATCTTAGTTCACTAATCATAATTATTTTGCAATTCATTTATGTTATAATGTTTATCAAAATAACCTTTTCTTTTTCAAAGTTTTTTTAACTACACTAGGTCTGTGCATGTCCCTACAAGTTCTTAAGTGTTTAGGAATGCTATTATAAATGGTAATTGCTTATTAATTTCAATTTCTGATTGTTACACATATAGGAACACAGAAATACAATAGAATTTTATATGCTGATATTATATCCTTCAATCTTGCTAAATTTACGTGTTACTTGTATTCTTTGTGAGTTCAAATTTTCTATGTAGATTATCATGTGTTAAGCACATAAAAATGTTTTCTAATTTGGATGGTGTAATTTCTTTTTCATGCTTTATTTCACTAGTTAGAACCTCCTGGACAATGCTGAATTATAGAGACGAGAGCAGATAGCATTTCCCCCCCCCCCCCTCTCTCTCTCTCTCTCTCTCTCTCTCTCTCTCTCTCTCTCTCACTAATACAAGGGGAGAGCTTTAATTTTCCCAACATTAAGTATGATGTTAGCTACAAGATTTTGCAGATGCTTCTCATCAATTTGAGAAAGTTCTATTTTATTCCCACTTAACCAAGAGTCTTTAATTAGTGTTCTCAAAGAACAGGGTTTTTGCTTCATTGCTTTACTCTATTAGTTTCTATTTCATGGATTTCCACTTTGATCTCCATTATTTCTAGTTTTTGCTTATTTTGGATTTAATTTGTTGTTCCCTTTCTAGCTTTCAAGATAGAAGCTGATGACACAGATGTGAAATCTTTCTTGTTTCCTAATATTAGAATTTAGTGCTATAAATCTCCCTCCAACTACTGCTTTAGTGATGTCTTGCAAAATCTGCAAATTTTCTTTTCATTTTTATTTCATTCATAATACATCTTCATTTTCCTTTTGATAACTTCCTTGAACCATGAGTAATTTCAAAAGGTGCTAGTTACCAAAACTTGAAGCTTTTCTAGAAATATTTTCGGTTGCGATATCTAAAGATAACTCCTTATGGTCAGAGAACACACTTAGAATGACTTAAATCTTTTAAAATTCATTAAGACTTATATTATGGTCCTAAATATGGTTTATTTTCATAAATATTCCACATGCATTTTAAAAGAATGTGCACTCTGCTGTTATCAGATGGAGTTTTGTTTTCTTTTGAAATAAATACCAATTAGGTCAAGTTGTTTAAAAGTGTTGTTTAAGCCTTTTATGTCATTACAGATTTTTTTGTCTATAAGAGAGGGGTATCTAAATCTTCTACTGTAAGTTTGTTTCTTTCTCCCTGGAGTTTTAACAATATTGCTTCATATGTTTTAAAGCTCTGTAATTATTATTTGTTTTTCTTGTGTTCTCTTTTGAAATGATCCATTTTTTCATTTTGAAATGACCTTCTTTATTCATGGTTATATTATTTGCTCTGAAATCTACTTTTTGTTTTCATATTAACATAGCCATTCTTTTTATTAGTGTTAACATGATATATCTTTTTCCATATGTTTACACCTATCTCGTCTTTATAATTAAAGGATTTTTTTTCCTATAGGAAGCATACAGTTGGTTTTTGCTTTTCTATCCAACCTGACAATCTCTGTTTTTTAATTTGAGTAGACTATGATGATTTATATGGTTAGGTTTAAATCCATCAGCTTGCCATTTGTTTTCTATTTGTCACATCTGTTCTTTGTTCTCTCTTCTTTTCCTGCCTTCTTTTGGATTAACTGAGTGTTTTTTATGATACTATATTATGTACTTAGTTGGCTTATTTGCTATAACTCTTGGTTATTTTTGCAGTTGTTTTAGGGTTTATAGTACACATCTTTAACTTAATACAGTCTATCTTCAAGTGATAGTATACCAGTTCACATAAAAGAGTATGATGATAGTATACTTCTTCCTTTCCTTCCTGAACTTTGTGTGAGTTTTATCATGCATTTTACTTTTACTTATGCTATAAATCCCAAACTACATTCACATTATTTTTGGTCTATCCATTATCTTTTAAGGATAATTAAATATTGGAAAAATTTGTATAGTCTTACTCATGTTGTCATTTCCAGTGCTCTTTGTACCTTTGTTAGTATCTCATTCCACTTGGTATAGAACTCTACATTGACATTTTTCTTTTTCTTTTGAGTATTTTCAAGACATTGTTTTACAGTTTCCAATGAGAAAGCTGCTATAAACCTTACGTTTCTTCCTCTGATGTCAGGTGTCCTTTTTTAAATGTTTTAAAATCTGGTTCCTCTTTCTCTGGGTGTTTTCTCTTTATCACTGGTTATAAGAAACTAACTGTGCTTTGGTGTAGTTTCCTTTGTATTTTTGTGCTTGAGGTTCATCCAGCTTCTTGGGTCTGTGGATTTCACTAATTTTGGAAAATTCTCAGTATCTGTGAAGTTGTCCCTCAGCTCACTGAGATAATCTGTTTCATTTTTAAAAATCAAATTTTTCTGTCTATATTTCATTTTGGATAGTTTCTACTAGCATATCTTCAGGTGATTGATATTTTTTCTGCGATGCCCAATGCACTATTAATCCCATTCACATTTGAGTTTTCATCTATAGAATTCTATTTGTGACTCTTTTTATAGCTTCCATAACTGTTTGAATACATAAAATACATAACAGTATCCAGTTTCATATTCTTGTTTCCTAATTCAAACATCTGTGTCTGTTCTGAGTAAGTTTTGAAATGGACTTATCTCTTCATTACAGGCCATATTTTCCTGCTTTTTTTCCATATCTGATACTTTCGTAATGTAACATTGTGGATTTTTACATTATTGGGTCACATCTATTCTTATGTTCCTATAAATAGTACTGAGATTTGTTCTGGGATGTATTTAAATTATCTGGAAACAGGTTGATTCTTTTGGGTTTTGCTTTTATGATTTATAGAGGGACTAGAACAGCATTCAGATTAGGGTTAATTATTTGTGTTAATTACTCCCTGAATTAGGACTGGTCAAGTAAAAAGCATCCATTGTTTACTATCAAAAGTAGAAAGAAGTCTGAATACTTTTGCCCACTGTATCTTGATATCTGAGTCACCAAGGAAAATAACACAGTTGAGCACTGGATGGAATAATGCTTTACTCACATAGTGAAGAGAAAGAAAGCAAGATCAGCTTTTGTAGTGGGTGTTGGTTCTGCAGCAGTACAAGAAAGTTGAATGAAAGACATATGCCCTGCATTGACTCCTGAGAGTGACCTGCTGGTCATGGGAGACTGAGTAAAGCATTGTTTCACCCAGTGCTTGAATGTGTTGTGTTTTCCTTGGCAATTGTGATACCAAGATGCAGTGGGCAAAAGTGCAGAGACTTCTCCTGATAATAGGCAAAAGATGTCACTTGCTCAACAGGACCCTTTCATATATTCTCCCCAGAGTTCTGTAAATCTTAATGTTTTCTAGTCTGGCTAGGGGTAACAGGCAGTTTTTAGCCTTATTTGAGTGCTGGGTACTATTATCTGTAATCCTTTCCGATAGTTCTCCCCACAGTCTTCTCTACTTTCTATTTTAATATTTATTTTTTAGTTATAGGTGGACACAATATTTTTATTTTACTTTTTTTTTATGTGGTGCTGAGGATCAAACCAGTGTCTCGCGCATACTAGGCGAGCCCTCTACCTCTAAGCCTCATCCCCAGCCCAGCCTTCCCTACTTTCTTCACATGCAAGTATTCGTTAGTGCTAAGCTGAATACTTAAGGGAAACCTTCTGCAAATTTCTAGAGCTGTCTCCCTAGCTGTTCTCCATCCCTGGAATTCCAGCCAGGTGTCCTCACACTCTCAGTTTTGTTTCTTCTCAGGGGGGTCTCCTCTGGGCTTTGCCAGATATCTACTCTCTGTAAGGTGGAGAAGTTGTAGGAGTCATTTCTGTTTCCTGTCTCTCAGGGATCACTGTTCTTCAATGCCTGATCTCCAGTGACTTGGAAATCATTTTAAAAAATTATATATTGCCTCTCTTCTGGTTTTTCAGGCAGGAAAGTAAATCTTGATGCTGTTATTTGTGCCTGGAGGCTCAAGTCCTTATGCTTATGTTAAATATGATGGAATCAATTTTCCCTTTCTTCTAAGAGGAAATTTACTCCTAAAAGTCATTTATGATGATCAAAATATGGTGAATGTTTGGAAAAGAAAGCACGGAGTCTAAGTTACTTTGTAGGAATAGTTGTAACTTAGCACATAATCAGCTTGTTCTAGAGAAGATGCCTTTGGTTTGGTACCTAGGCCTACAACGGTATCTGTCTTAAGAACATTAATAAATGTGATAACTGTCATTAAGAGCTCTGGACATCTTTATTTCCTCATTCACATTTGGGAGATCAAATTCAATGTGATCTTCATCTCCAAGCTGTCTTTCCAGTTTGAAATAATTTTGGAACCACCTCTGTTCTCTTTTGGTTTTAAAGTCGAAGGAAGAAATGGTTTGCCAAAAATACATGACAATTCACTCTGCAAAGCTGAATTTTGAGCCATGGAAACTAACGCTGAATCAAGGGCTGTGTTCGGAATTGCATTCATCAAACTAAGGTTGAATCTGCCAACCTGGGGCACTGCCCGATTGTCATTTCCAGGAAAATGATGTGAGAAAATACTTTGAAGAGGGAAAATAATTATCCTCCCTCAACAACTTCAAAGGTAGTCATAGAAAATGAAAATGAATCCATTTCTCCTGACTTCAGGACCATATTATCAACTGTGAACTTGTTTCACGACAAAAATTCAGAGTGGATAGTCTGTTTCTCTGAACCAAATCTACACAGGAAGGAAAGAAGGCATGTGGCTCTCTCTTTGGGTGTCAGCCAGTGGGGTCAGGAGAAGTGTTTAGTGGGGTAGAAGCACAAGATGCTTTTGTTCTCTCACTGCTTCTCTATTAGAACGTTCTGAAAAATTCAGTTTACTCCAGAATGCAGTGTATAGGGCTTCATCTCTCTTGTCCTTCAAGGTCCAGTTAAACCATACAACTGGCCCTGAAGCCCCTCCCAGATAGGTCAACCACCCTTGTGCTTTTCCTATCCTATTTAAAAGTGTAAATGGTTTAACTCGGACATACATATTTTGGTGTTTAATCTTTTGTTGCTTAGAATTGCTCTTTAATTGATTCCATGCTTATATTTACTGTCTTATTAATGGACTGTGAACTACTATGAAGACAGAGAGTATGAATTATTTTCCATCTATCTCTTGCTCTGTCTCACAAGGTAGTCATCTCTTCCTCCATCAGCATTATCCAATAATTTTTATATAACCATGGGCAAGTCAATTAAACTCTCTTTAATCCATTTTTTCAATCCATACAATTTGGGACTAAGATTAGCTGCACTCCATGCTGCTTTATGCTACAAAAATTTACAGTGTTATTTATTGGATATGAAAATCCATTCATTCAACTTACACTTGTTGGTTCCAAATTGTGGCAAGCACTGATGATGACAGGTGCTATCTAAACAATGGTGAGTAAGACAGAGGAATCTTAACTTGAGGGGAGAAAATTGATTAAGGAGCAGAAAAATATGTATGTATAGAAATCCAGTACAGGTGGATAAAATGCAGTAAGGGACTATTTAATCAGATTTTAATCCGACTTACAGATTCCAAAGGCAATCTGACCCAAGTAATTACTTTGGAGGAGTAGAAGTTGATTTGGTTATTTACCAAAGATGCCCATGAAGTCAGCACTAGTCAAACATTTCTTTCAAAGGCTTAAGATGTAGTTTGTCTGTGGATAACTTGACCCTCCTTAGGAAAAAAAAAAATGTTCCCATGAAAATATTCAGAATGGAGCTTTAACCACATAAAAACAAGGAACATAACATCCAGATTTGCTCTGTGCATGTATCTAGGAGGAGATATTATAGTTTAGGGGAAACTCAAGTCCCTGGGATGGGTGTCATGGGAGGACAAGACCTTCCAGAATAAGGATCTTCGTATTTAACCTTCCAAAATGCTATCAGTATCCACATATTCTAGACTACCTCAATGTCATCAACCCAATTCCTCTTGGGCTTTGAAGTATATTTTTCAATAACTGTCAGTCTTCAATGGCTAACAAAAGGCCTTCTTGTGTTGCCCCTGTGTCTTTTATGAGTTCCACAAATAACTAATTAACCTCCCCTACAAAAGTCAGCGTGAAAACAGAAGGAAGCCTCTGTGAACTGCTTCGCAGATCTGAGTTACGATCTCCTGAGCGCTCCACAAAGCTTCCTCTCTCCTCACTGAGTTCTCTCCAGAATTAAATGCTTATTGACTTCACGCTAATATCCATTTAGTAATCTGCCGTTTTTGTTTGTTTTAATATAGCACTCAGTTTTACAGTAGAACGGAATTATGCAGTTTAGAAGTATGAATATTAAAAAAGGATTTAATTAAATCTGTTGCCTGAAACCTCTGTCTAAAGCTATAATGACAAATTTAGTCCATATTTATTATGGTGCACAGGGGACCTTAACCAGATCATTAGTTTATATGCCTTACTCAGTAGTGAAGTTCTAAAACTTTACATTTTGCATATTATTACATTATTCATTTTTCCAACTAGGCATAAAATACGACTTCCCATGAGTACAATACCTAATTCTTCAAAATATACAAAGATAGCAATAAAATGATTAAATTACAACTCTTACATCTGTTCTTCTTGTCTGATTATAAATTAAAATGTTTTAAAACAGGAGAAAACAATTCAGGTAACAAATGGGTTTAAACTGCTCAACTTCTCATAGGCTGGGAGCAAATAAATGTAGACACATAAATATAACAGGCAGACATGTGGACATGGAAATATATGGAAAGATGCCCACTTAAGACTGGGTTTATTCTCATTTGCCATGGCTGCTGGTGCCTGCTGAGAACATGTGCCTAATAAGAGACAGCAATAAGTTAAATGCACTCTCTTCTGATGGTGGTATAAAGTTTGAACTAGCCAATGGAGGTGCCAAAGTCTGAGAAATAACTGAATGAAATTACAGTGTATATAAAATACCCTTTATTTTAAAGCCAAACTATAAAATGTTATGTCTGCCAGGAGGAAAATATTTAATGCCATTCTAATCCATTAGCTATCACTGCAAAATGCTGCCTTGTGTTTTCTTTAACAGTCACACATTAACTCATGGTTAATTTAATGATGGAAATAGTCATAGGCAGAAGGCACCCTAAAAGCATTTTTGATGTTATCTGTGAAGTCATCACCCATTTAAGTTAATGTAGTCATCAGCCACAAACTATGAAGCAGAAACCATGAATTGTAACCTACATAGCCTTCAATTGGAAGTTAACTCATGATGAAGTCAGCTCCAAAATTGCATAATGTTATTTTTTAATAAGTTATACCCTAATGTACGCGACCTTATAATTTTGGAGTTCACTCTTTTGAGGTCAATTTAGATATAGTCGCCTTGAATTCATGACATTTTCTTTAACTCCTACTGCTTTTATTGAGAGACTATACCTTGATTGTATAGCACTAGACATTTGATGAGATGAAAATACCATGCTGCTCTGTTAAAACTGTTTATTATGCACATACACCAGATGTATACACATACTCGTATATGTACTTACATATGAGAAACCCAAAATATCAGGCATGGAGTCAAAGAAACAAAGACATATTTAGTAAGCTGAGGATTCTAGGTTTTTTTTTTTGTTGTTGTTGTTGTTTGTTTGTTTGTTTGTTTTTTGCTGGGGATTTAACCCAGAGATGCTTTATGGAGCTACATCCCCAGACCTCTTTTAAAATTTTTTTGTTTTGCAACAGAGCCTCACTAAGTTTCTGAGTATCTCATCAAGTTGCTGAGGCAGGTCAGCCTCTAATTTGTGCCTCCTGCCTCAGTCTCCTGAGTTGCTTGAATTATTGCCATGCTCCTCTGCACCCAGCAGAATTCCAGTTTTTGAAGGTCACAGTTGGAGGAATGAGTGGCAGAGCCTTGGGCAAGATGGGGAGACTGAAATGTCAACATTTGTTCTTTAGAAAAGGCAACTCAGATTAGGATGTGAGTCCAGAGAGAGAAGATTCCAATAAAGATGAATATGTTCACCTCAGAGGAAAATTCCTGGGAAAGGACAGAGAATGTATCTCCTACTGAGTTCAACAATGACAACTTACTTTTCAAGAGAAAGGACTTCAGATGTGCTCAGCAAATCATACCATTCAAGTGAAGGTGACTTCTAGTTTGTCTTAATTCGAAGTATTTTAAAATCAGATGTTACAAAGAATGAAGAGAAACTAAGGTTCAATTTATAGGCAACTTTATATTTGTAGGAGATTTTGCAGGAAGCATGGGTATTTTGTTTCAGGAAGAATTCCATGGATTTCCAGATAGGTTTGTTTGTTTGTTTTTAAATAAAACTCAAAGACAAGTAAACAAATTATTTGGTCATTATTCTTCAAAATGGGTCTATATAAACAACTCACTCAAGGCAGTTATGAATTTCCCCTTTAAAAGGACAGGAGCTTCTGAGTCTTCCCAGAGGATCCCCTGTAGATAGAACAATTCATGCTGCCCAGCTCAGCAGATGTCAGGGTTAGAACACGGCCATCCTGTGTCCACACCCAGCTCAGTTCTCAGATTGCTGCCTTCATGAAGTGAAATTAGTAAAGTAGGCTTGCTCACTTTGTGACTATTTTCTCCTACGTATATACATGAGGAGAGCTATCATGATAATCCTGAACTCCTAATTCTGAATCACCTGAGTTTTCTTCAAATTGAGATACCACAAAATATTTTTAGTTTTCCTCTTTCATGAATGGATATATTTACTTGAGATAAAAAATTACTCTTTATATTCCCATGACATATGCCCTTCTAGATAAGTTTTATGGGCCATCATAACCAAGAGCTCGCCTGCCTGTTAAAGATTGCTTTTACTGTGAACTAAAACACATGAGGTAAATAGCCATAAAGATGATTCAACCCCTCCCAGTTACTCAGTTGGACTATGGCAGAAGCTGCCATGTCCTGAAGATGGAACACACTGTTATAGAAACATCTCACAGCTGATGATGTGGAAAGAGAAATCTAAATGCTCTCTCAACAAAGACTGAAGACGGAGAGGGGCGAGTGGGGAAGAGAAAGAGGTAGGTAGAAGTCAGGGAAATCAGTCTGCTTTCAAAAGGAATATACTTTTGTTTGGTCAAATAGCCCTATTTAAAAGACCACTTTTGATTTATATAATAATCTGCAGAAATCTAGTCCCACCCCTCAATCTGTAGGGAACAACACAAGACCAACACAACTCTGGCTTCATTTCAGGACATCCCTGGATAAATAAAATCTAGATCTGGCCTCTGTCCACCGCTGTTCTAAATGAGCCCAGCCAGCCAGGCCCATGTTTTTTCATTTCATTTTCTGGAGCCAAATGACTACCATCTGCTGTCACGAAGCTGTCACACAATCAGTAATGGAAGATTTCTAAGGAATATAATAGCTGAAGAATGAATCTATGACACTCCAGCTCCTATGCAGCAGGAAGAGAACAGCAACCCATTTGAAAAGAAACAGCAGTGGTGTTCTCCCACTTCTCAGCAAGTGCATTGTAATACAAATCTTTATTTGGACTCAAGACGTTGACAGGTCAATTGAACAGAATAAGTCTAGTTTATGATGCAGTTGTCAGAACTGGTTAAAGCAGGAGTCTGTTTACCGACGTCCTGAGATATTCCAACAATTTTTCTTGCAAACCAGCACCTTGAGGTTAATTACTTTACCAATTTGAGTAAATGGCAAGCCATATTCCCATCTGTCTCCATTAGTTCCCCACTATTTCTCAATTTATGATGACTGGGGTCAAGCCTGTGGTACAAAAGAAGAAGTAATAAAGCATGAATGGAGTAATTTTCTGTTTATACAAATGTGGTAGCCACAGCATAAATAAGGCAAAGACATTTTGAACGTGCATATTCTTAGCTTTGAAACCTCTGGATGCTAACTATATTTACAGTAAATGTGTCTCCTAATTTGTAAGTGTAAAACAAATGCAAGTGACAAACCGCACTTTCCATATTTATGGGTTGCAAACTAAACTCTGATATCAGGCAGCAGCATTTGGGTTGATCTCACAGTGCAAGCCAAATCATAAAAGAGATCTTGAAATGCCGGGAAGAGTCGACTTCTCTGAAGCTTCCTTGTTCATCAAAAACAAGTTCTTAGGGAAAGAAAGGAATGTTAGACTTCTATGTTGCTACCAACACAAGTTATTAACGAGTCTTCTACTTTTGCATACATATTTCTTGCTATTTGCATAGGATTCAGTGTTGGAATCTCTTCAACTCCACTTACGAACAACAGATTAAAAATTTTAAACATCAACATATTTTCTCCTTTTTTTCCTCCTCCTCCTCTCCTACCATCTTTTCCTCCCCCTTACATTTTTCTTTGTCTCTCTCTCTCTCATTCTTTCACTATCAACTCGCAAAATAATTTACAAGTTTATGTATACATGTTCTGTCTGCATCATAAATATATAATACACTTTAATTTTGAATTTCACAGCATTTTTTTTCAGTATTCAAAACAAGCAATACATTTTAAAAGGTTTTACTATATAGTTTAAGAAGAAATCACAGTCCATTTCTCATTTATTAATGGATACGGCAGATTGATATGTTTTTACCTAATCTGCTTTTCTCAAACACTGGCAGTTAAAAAAAAAAAAAAAAGGCAAAGATAAATTTTTGGCCACTTGCCACAAATGGTCAAAGTGATCATTAATTAAGTACCACAATAAAATAGATTTTATAGCAAATGAGGCATATGACATATATTTTACAATAAATGATTCAAAACAGAATGGAAGCAAAACTGCTCCCTGACTGCTGTGAAGCTCTAAATTCTAACATCGTCACGAGCAGGCACAGGTCCCCAGAAAATCAGTTTTGAGGTCAAAACTAGAGGCGTATATATATATTTTAACATCTAATGGGTCATTCATGGGGAATAACAGGATTTCTTCCTGCCTTTCAGATAGAATCTTAGGCAAATGGAATTGTTTTTGTTATTTTTGAACTTCACCTCTGGAATCTTAAGACATAGTAGGTAAAAACATCAATCTGCCATGTCTACTAATCAACTGAAGAAATTGGCTCTTATTTCTTCTTAAATTACTTAACAGGGGCTTCTAAAAATATAGTGTGTGTACTGAGGTCAGCACCTGGGTCTTCTTTTTTCTTTACTGGATCATACACTCATCCTTCTCCACACACAAACCCTGGCTCTATCTACATGTGAGCAAAGAAAACGTCTCCAGATAATTTAGAGTAACTTTATCTGCTAATGAGATAAAGAATATGATTAAAATTTTGTACAGAGAAAGCAGGACACTCTGCTTTTATCTAAGCTGGAAATCCTCCCAACGCTTCCCAAACTGCCTAGATGCAATGAGTCCTGCCAAGAAGAGGCCTGTCCTCAGCGTGGCTTTCTTAGGTTGGGTCCTAAAGAGGATCCCTACTTCCTCCAACATGGGTAGAAGGCTGGGAAGGCAGAGATCTGGTCTCATGTCCCTCAGATCCCAGGAGAAGAAAAGTAGCAGTAAGGCTATGCAGACGGGCTAGAAGAAAGGTATTCATAGAGAGGTTCAGAGGATTCTTCTGGGGCACTTAAGTCAGTTGTGGGAGATCTGTGGAGTGGGACCAGCCTGCTGGGTAGTATCTCTGAACACAAATACTCCCAAATTGCCTCATATTCTGCCAAATCAAGTATCATCTCCACTAACAAATGTCCCTTTCAAGTTATTAAAAAAAAAAAAAACAAGATCAAAGTAAGGACTACTAGTCATTTGCTTTCTCATTGAACTAATTTAAGCATGCTATTTTCTCAGATTCTAGAAGAGAATATAAAAGTTATAAGGAATCTTAAAGATCATTTAGTTCAATTCCCTCATTGTATTGAAGGAGACTGGGGAAGGTGTGAGGACGGTGAGCACTCCTGCTGACGCTAGCCTCCTGCAGAACAACTGACTTAGAGCTGGCTGACACCCACTGTCACCAAAGCATGCATTTCCGTGGATGGCAGAAGCAAGGCTCTGCCAACTGCAGATCTGTCCTTGGACCTTATGTTTTCTACTTATTCCTAGTATTCCCAAGTTCTTTTTCCTTCTTTCATTTAAAAACGTGTGCTGGACTTTTCTCATGTACCATGCACCATGGTAGGTGCTCTAGGCCTTTAAAACATGGGGAAATAGCCAGTAGAAGCCAAGAGAATGGGCTTTGGACCTTGGAATCACTGCTGCTTAACATCAATTAGAATTGGGGTAAAATTTAGTTTCCTCAGCTCTAACATGGGGTTAATGACTACTTCGTTGAATGAGTGAGGACGACAGACAATAAATTACTATTTGTAAAACATCTAGTACCATGCCTGATTCAGAGCAAACACTCGATAAATGACAGGTGATGTTATTTAATTTGCTTCCAATGGAGCACAGTCTGGTGATATGACCTATTCAAGTGCCATGCCCACTGGTAAAAATGGGATATGTAAAGAGAAAGTCATGACAGATGTGATCATGTCTCCAGCATTGTGACAACTCAGAACAAGGAGGCATGAACTCCATGGGGAGATCTTCAAAATTTCCATAGGCTGAATTAGTTATGGAAGAATACATACTGAACAGGTGAGGAAATAAGATTGAGGCAGAAGTTCTAATATTTTCAAAACACGGAGCATCTGATCAGTTTTGCTTAAAGGAGTAACCCTGTCTTATTCTCTCATTCAAAACAATAAAAAAGATTTTATATTCCTATCAAAACAAGGTCCCTCAACTTGGCATTAGAGACTCCCCACTCAATCTGCTTCAAAGAATTTTCCTTCTCACCTTTATGCAAATTTTGATTTGTATTTCACTAATTTACTGTCCCTCAAACTACCTTGTCCATCTCTATCTCTAGAATTTGTTCATCAGGTTGTCCCCAATGAGAAGCCCTTCGGCTGATCTTGATTTTAGTCATTCATCATAGTCCTGCAGCTTCTTCTGTTAAGCCCACTATGTTCTTTCCCTCCTCTGAACTCATGTAACGCTGAGTCACCTGGCACTCAATCACATATAGCTCGGCATCACCTCTTAAATGTTAATGTGTCCATGTCCTGTTCCTTCAATTAAGTTTTAAGATTCTTAGGACAGGGGCCACATTTTAAACTTCTTATATTCCTTTCAGCAACTTTCAAAGGTTTTGTAAATACCTAATTGATGAGTATACCTCATTGTTAATGTGATAAAGTTGATTTACCTTTATTTTGGGGGGAGAGACATTGTAGGGAGGAGAACAGAGAAGACAGTTTTTTGTTTGTTTGTTTGTTTTTTAAGGTCAACAGTCTAGGCCACCCACTCTAAGAGAATGCCACTGATGTAATCCATATAAAACAGGGAGTGAACTTGGTATGTTAATATCATTTGATTGCTCATATTTCTGAGAGGTCAACCAGCAAGCTGCCACTTTCCTCTGTGAAAACTAGTGTGACATCTGCTCCACCTACCTCACAGCAATGTTGTGAAGACAAAGGAGAGACACTGAGTCCAGGTAAGAATATTTGGGGGTCATGACAGTTTCTCAAGATATACACGGTGTCCTTGTAATGTACACACATACTGAGCACTGAGGCCAGTCTAGAGATTGTTCTTTTTCTTCTTGTGAATTTCTTCTCCTGAGAAGTCACACCTCTTATCAGTTAAAGGGTATGTTATATACTTTCCCTGGAGAAGAAGCTCTGAGGATAATGAGGTAAGATTGAGAGCTTTGACTCTCTTAAGTAAACTTCAGTGACATAAAGTTCAAGTTTGGGGGGATATACCTAATTAGATGTGGTAGAGGAAAATTTCCTACACATGGTTTCCATCAGTATAATTAAGTTGTGAGAATCAAGTGAGATTAAGCTGGTAAGAGAGAGAAAGGCCTGGAACAGTAGAGTCTAAGCCAACTTTTCAGCAATTCTGCTTTGCTTTTGCTCCCTTCATGGGTCAGTCTATAATAAATTTCCTTGTTAGCTGGATTCGGAGCTAAGACCACCCAAATATTGCTAGAATCTTACGCTTTCCATGTTGGTCTCTGCTTTTTTAGTCTAATCCAACAATACTGGATGTATTAGTTTAATAGTTTGTATGGAACTTCTGCATAAAAAGGAACTATGACAAAATCAGAAGCCAATTTCTTTCTTTCTTTCTTTTTTTTTTTTTTCAATTTCTTTTTTAAAGTAACCTAAAACAGAGCAAAGTAGAACAGAATAGGTTGACAGGGAGGGAGTAATAAGTAAAACTGGCCTTTTAGTCCACCGCAGACAAGGATGACTGACAGGGTTGATAAGCCCCTCTCACATAAAGGGAGAGGCAAAGGAGAGATACTCATGGGGAAGCTATGGTTGAGTTTCCTAAGTTACTGTAGAGAAATCTAAGTCATCATGATCCTAATGAGCACTTTCCTCCGTAAGTTGTAGCAAGACAGCAGATCTGCTTGGGTAGAATTTCTGCCTGAGCTTTTCTCTTCCTATCAGAGATGTCACTGTCCCCAAAGATTGCTGGACCATGAAGTCAGAAGCCTGTCAGGAAGTGCAAATCACTGTATCCCCAGGGTTAGTACAGTGTTTGGCCAATGATAGGTGCTCAATAAATATTTTTGCAATAAATAGAAATGAATGAGTGGAAGCAGCATACGGATTGGGGGAAGACATTTGTGATCTCATCCTGAGACATGTGGATCTAGAGAAAGCAAAACAAGATGGTTGCAAATTGCAAGGGCACAGAGTGGTTTAATTCCCCTGATCCTTTCTCCATTTAGTTTCCATCAACAGATGGGGAATTGGTGTGAAGTGGAAGTTTTTTTTTCCCTCAGGTCTGGTGTGTCTGGGATTCCAGCTCCACAATCTTACAATAAACTCATTATTTTATTATTATTCCAAAATAACTGGTTCTTAGTATTAAAAACAAAAGTGACCTTCTTAGATTGTCATATCACATAGGTTTAGTCTTGACTCCTTTGTTATCTTTCTCTGAAAACTTCAACCAGAAATTCTCTACTTCTATGTATTTCATTAATCTTGACAATTAGATAAAGAGCAAGGGTCCATATGTCAGAAATCCAGTATCCAAAATTAGTAACAGAATGGACTGTGTGTATATTTCTAAATATTGAAGACTACTCAAGACAAAAAACAAACAAAAAGAACTGCTGAGCTCAGACTTCATTATGTACATATCAATGAACTGAGGTTTTCATTATGGTTAAATACGAGAACTGGAAAACTTCCTTAGTCAAAAAACTTTCTAGCACTTCCTTTGGTGATCTTTTTCTATCTTTTTTAAAGAGCAAATAATATATTATTTAGGAGTCTTTGTTCATGATTTTCTTATGAGCCTTTGAACTTATAAAAATAATCTACATTTTTTTTCCCAGAGATATCTCAAAAGCTGACATGGAATAACTTCAGCATATCCATTCTACCTCGGGGGCTTTGTTCTGAATCCTAGCACACTTGGGTATTAGAGCTGCACTATGGCTTCCTCATCTTCATGAAACTTTGCTGACATCCCTCCTTTCTTTTCTTTAGTGGCAAATGCTCCTTGTTTCTACACATTCCCTGATAGATTTTCATCTTCATTCCAACAAAACATTCCATGACAAAACTTCTTTCACAGAATGAAAATACTGACTTCTGAAATTAATATTTAATGCCTAAGATGTTTTTCCCACCTTTGGAAACTGGTACTTTCTCAGTGGGTTTTAGTTATCAGCATCCACACCATGACCAAGAGGTTATATGATCTGAGGCAGACTTCTCATTTTTTGTTAAGTATTACTAAAAAATGAAAATAAAGACTTTTTAGTAGATGGGGCCAAGAGCTACTGGATGTAGGGTCCAGAACTACACACTTCTATGAAGTAATGTTTTGACTCAAGGTCACTGGCCTGGGCAGAGAAGACTTAAATTGTCATCAAGGACATTCATTGAACCATGAGTAATTTTAGGCAAGTTTCCCGGTGTGTGCTGACGTAACCATAGAACCTCATCCTGCTTGACCAGCATGGAAATCAGCAGTTATAATAAAATATCTGAAGGTTGCTGTCTGAAAGGAGGTGCTTTTTCCCATTTTCTGGCTGCACTAACTTCTTATATTGATTGTCTTTCTCCATTTTCATAAGCAGTATTCAGCTACAAACAGAATTTAATTTTCCTCCCATCTTTCATGGTCAGGGAGAGAGAGTCATCTAAGTGACTCTACTTAGTAGAAGATGGACATTATTCTCCCTCCAGAAAAAAAGTCATTCAATATCTTCAGTTTAAAAGAGAACTGGAGGAAAATTTCCTTCAGATAAATATGACATTAAATCTCAAAAATAAATTGAAAGATATTTCAATATATTTTTCTTCTAGGTGCAATTTGAGGGTGGGGGGTGAAGACAGAAGCTGAGTATACTTCTCTCCAATAAATTAGAGGTTTGTAGTTCTTATAAATGAGGTATCCTGATGCATACCACACAAGGCAGTTTTCCTGCAGCGCCCTTGATTCACGTGGTAAGCTTAATCATCAGAAATCTAGTTATGATAATACTGAATTAGGAAGAGTATTTCAGATCTTTCAGAAAACCTATAAGCTGTTATCAGCAGAAGGAATTAAGTAGAAAAAAAGCAAAGCAAGAAGAGTTCCCGAGATGAACTATCTGACAGGTTGAGAAATTAAACCAAGTCCTTATGTTAGGGGGACTTGGGTCTATGGGAGTCTTGAAAGATCAAGCAGCCATAGTTCAATTTCCGCAAATTCTTTGCTAGCAGGTGGTGCCAACACGAAATCTGATTGCCGAAGGATATTTGGATCTGCCCTGCATCTGGAAGGATTACACACAGAACTTTGGTCTTGGAGACAATATGTTCACCCCACACCTGCTTTCAGTGCCACAGGCTACAGCAGCGTCCAGAGAAGGAGCCATTTTTTGAGCCGTAGGAACCTTGGATTCAACCTCTAATTTGCAAAGTGCATCTGCTTTATAGACCTGTTTGACAGCAGCTTCATAATTAGAAAAACATGCCTTATATATTTGCACTCCCCAAACCATAAAAAAAATCTGGCTTTATTATTAAAACAGTAATTACATGATAGGGGAAAACCTTTCATTTCAGGCAACACACTTAACTAAGACAAATAAACTGTAAGCAGAGTAAGAAAATGTCTGGTAGCAGGGAAATCCAGCATGTTGGATTTATCAAACATTTGTGTTCAAGGTGCAGATTTCCACACAGTAAAGTCATTTGAAGTTCTGCAGTTTGTGTTCCTTAGAGTAACCAGTGCATCTTTGTGTTCCTTAGAGTAACCAGTGCTGTTGAAGTTGGGGGACTTATATTTTTATTTTGATAGTTTATCATTTAGGCAACTCTTTTAATTGATTAAGATTAAAGAAATTCAACCCAAATAAGAACCACAGATTTAGCTGCTTCTTCTTCTTCTTCAAAAACAACAACAAAAACAAATCTTCAGTAGAGAAGATACACTATAGTTATCCACCTAAATCAGAAATTTAAGAAGAATATATTTAGTAATAGGTCCCAATAGATTGAAGAATGACTTTTTTGAGCTAATAATAGAGGAAAAGAAGTTTCAGGCCACTGCTAAGTGCATCTATGAATTATCTCAGAATATCAGCACAGCACTTCTATGGAGTAGATTCCACTATCCCATTCTACTGATGAGAAAACTGAAGCATGTAAAGGACATAACCTCCAGAGGTCACCCACTTATACACTGGAGAAGAGGGCCTTGAACTAGACAGTTGGTTCCAACACTCACATCTTGAAAACAGCACTGGACTGCTGTCTTAAGGAATTTCTACATGGACGTGAGTGCTAGTTTTCTTGCCCTAAGACACAATATTACAGGAATTTATTCTTTTCATGATTGACATAAGACTATTCTATCTTATATTAGAATTAAATTTGTGGTCAAAACTAAATATGGATGCACAGTCATCTTGATCAATTGACAACAGACCAAAGTTATTTGAGAGGAAAATGAAAGGCACATTAATGATTTTCAAATTGAAACCAGGTGAAAAAATTTATCTAAGAGCAACACAGATGGGGAAAATTCGGCAAAAGAAGGATGAGACATTTAAGAGGGTAGAAGAGAACAGAACTAGGCACTCAGCAACAAAGTCTCCTTGTTGGGGACCCATTCTGGAATTACCACAGAACTCTGAGCTGAGTGACCTCCTCTTGTCTTCGGTGCATCTCAATGCTCCCCCAAATTCTAGGTCCTCCAAAATGTGTGACTGAGGATTCTGTAGTGTTTCTCTTGAGCTGCAGGATAAATCACTCGAGTACAGGTTCACTAACCACAGGGTGTAGGAAGCACCACCTCTTCTTCCTCGTAAAGCCAATGCACAGAGAGTTCAAATAAAGTCCAAATATGTGCTTCTTTGCTACATAACTTGTTTATTTTCTAGCAAATATTGCTTAAAGTAAATGATGTATTGCAAATTCTAAACTGAGAAAAAGGAGACATTAGAAAATATGTTGGCATTACAATATAATTCTTAATTTTCCAAATGTATTTAAAAATAATGTGTTAAAATTGAATTTACATGTAACTAATTATCAGTTTATATTATTATATATAATTATATTACTATTCCCTAAAACATTGTTTTTGCTGCCTTTATTCAACAGAATCTTTCCTAGTTACTCAATTCTAGTTTTTCTCCTCTTAATTACCTTTATACACACATTTATTTAATCAAAAAAGTATCTGCTTATGCAATTTGTTTTGCAAGCAATTTATGGCAAGTCAACTCATCTTTTAAAAGTAATGCAAAATTTACTATTCAGATGGGGGAACTTGGGTGAACCCTTTTGGGAAGTGAACTGTTATGCTATGCCAACAGTGGGTAAAACATGACTTTGGAAGTCAAGGTTGCTGTGATTTAGCCATCTTAAAATAAAACAGAGTTTTAAGAAAACGAAAACAAGGAGCCTCATTTTTTCATCCCCAAAGAAAAGAAAAGAAAGCCCCTGAGGCCTTAGTTCTAAGGTGTTTTTATGATTTTCTCTTAGTGAATATTCCCTAGATCCCTTACTAAATGCCTTCTACATGTGACCCTACGATTCTAAATGATAATAGTCATTTAATATTTCTGACAATATCAGGATGTGATCCTTTCCTATTCATTCATTTGCAACTGAAAATACAATAGAAAATGAAAACAAAAAGGTACCATGAAAATAGAAGTCCAGGGACTAAAAAGAGACCATCCGATTTTTAAGCCACTGAATGTAAAGCCCTTTAGTAGCCCATTGAAATTTCTGCCTGAGTTTCAAAGTCCACATTTTGAGACTCTCATGCTGTAACTTAAACACATTAAGCATTACCATGATTCTCAATGGAAAAGTAAAAGAAATTATGAGTAGGAAAACCCTCCAGAACAATGACATTAGTTCTGATAATGGGTTGGCATTACACAGCTTAAGATTCCTAGAAGAGTAGCGTTGTCTCTGATTTAGTTTTTGTTTTTCACTCACAAGGTGGGTTGGGTTTTTTTTTTTTCCCATTCCCCTACTAAGAAATCACAAACTTTATAAAGGATGATAAGGTTATTTCAATCCAAGGGATCAAATTTCTTGAGCTATTTCATTCACATAATCATCCCCACTTGGAAAAATGAGAAAACGAAACACAGAAATGTCACACAGCTGTGTAATGGATGGAGAAGGCATGGCAGAGACAGCACCTGGGACCCAGATTCTCATCTCTTGGTCTATAGCATTGTTTTTCTAAATTTCTAAGACTCCAACTATCTTTTCCTCATGTCTCCTTTATCTTCTCCTATCCATACATTACTACCAACCTTCAGGTGACCTGTTTCTTGTGAGTTTCGCGGTGGCCACCATACTCTAGCAGGGTCTACCTCCCTCACCACCTCATTTTGTGTGTAGTTCTAGTCTGAAGGCTCTACTCTGGTTTCTCCTCTGGCAATTTCCTTTTTTTTTTTTTTTTTTTTTTTTGCATTTCATCTTATATTCAGTGACTTTAACAACCTGCCTGCAGCATACTAGCTAAACAAACAAAACCAAAAGAAAGAAATCTCACTGTCTTGCCTCATGTTCTCTCCTTTGCCCTCTGACTCTGCCTGCCCTTTTCCCAAGCTTATGTCTTGTAACTACGAAGCATGAACTTTCTTTCCTACTGCCCATTGTACGGCTTCACCATTTGATTGTACTCATCTGGTTGCCTTCCTGTTGTCTCCTTCCACTCTTTCACAAGCCCCCGGCATCTACTCTGGCTCTTATCCATACAAGGCCATCCAAGTCTTCAACTGCATACACTCTAGTTGTACCCTATTTATTTGTGCATGTTCATAGGTAATCAAAATGTCTCCAGTGGTTGTTGGCTTTCTCTAAAGAGACTGGAAACTCCTGGAGGTCAAGGCTGGGTTTTAAAACTTTTGCATAGTATGGTGACCATAGGAAACCCTCATGTCCTGTACATTTCCAAAAGTTAGAAGAAATGATTTTGAAAGTTTTCATCATAAATGATAAATGTTTGAGGAGATAAACATGTTTAACCTGATTTAACATTTTATAATATATACATATATGGAGCTTACATGGTATCTCATTGATATGTCCAACTTTTACATCTTATGTATCAATTTAGAAAATAAACTATTGTGACTATCACAAGGTTTATAGTTTGAGGTAACTCAAAATATGCTGTCAAATTATTTTCATAGAGTTTCTTGTTTGAGCTTCAAATCAGATATATCTTATGAAGTCTAGTGTATCCTAAGGGCAAGTCATTTTAACAAAATATGTTTTTCTGTTGGTTAGAAGTTTAAGTCTAAACCATAGTCCTTCTATTTCTTCTTTAGAGATGGGAATTATGATATGAAAACAGTATGAAATATGTTAAAAACCCTTCTTAAAATAACTTTACGTGAATAAAATGTTAAGATTACAAAGGAAAACATTAATAAAGACCCAAATATATATAATTTAAAAAAAAATTTTTTTTTAGTTGTAGATGGACACAATATCTTTATTTTGTTTGTTTATTTTTATGTGATGCTGAGGATTGAACTCAGTGCCTCACACATGCTAGGTAAGTGCTCTACCACTGAACTACAACTCCAGCCTGTCCTTTTTAATTAAGGTGTTAAATAACATTTAGGGGCTGGGGTTGTAGATTAGCAGTAGAGTGCTTGCCTAGCACGTGTGAGGCCCTGGGTCCAATCCTCAGCACCACATAAAAATAAATAAAAAAATAAAGGTATTGTGTTCAACTACAATTAAAAAATAAATATTAAAAAAACAACATTTAGTGTTGCGCCTAAGAACTATAAAAATTTGAAGTAGTGATAGTCTAAGATACTTATGAGAACAGCAATATGATATGGACATATGTATGATTTCTATTGGTGACAAATACAAGTACTATTAAATGTGACTAGTTTATAGTCTACATTGATAACAGAAAAAATTCTAAATTTAGATATAAGTGAAATTGTAAAATTAGATATAAGTGAAATTATAGTTGTGATTTTTTTTTTCCCACTCTACAAATTCAACCTTTACTTTCTGTCTCTGGCCACCATGTTGGTCCATGGACCAAGGTTAAGAACCCTTGGACTATGAGTAGAGCCATCTTCCCAAATTTCTCTAACCATTCTTTCAGCTGTCTGGAGTAAGTATAAAGTAATTTCTTTAACTTCAATCCTAATACGCTTTTAAAATCACTGTACTTATGTTTTCAAAATGCTATCTGACATCTGCCCTTATCTTTACTGACATCTGCCCTTATCTTTACTGACTACATATGTAAAGTTTCTTAAAATGTTTAAATTTCTCTTAAAAACAGTTGTTGTTCTCTTTTCCAATAAACCCTAATACAGAGTGGGCAGAAACAAAACAGAATTTTTTCTCCACTGTGAAACAACAGGTTTGCATTGTACCTAAAACAGCTGCTGGACAAAGTATTAATAATTGATATGCCATTAGCTTATCTTTTTCTTTCATAGGCCAATGCTTAGAGGATTATTTTATAAGTTGTTTGCTGAAATATATTTCATCGCTTTTTAAAAAGACCACTTAAAAAGAATCTGACAGATACCAAACACAGTTTTACAGTTTCCTGATTCCTTTTCTCATTTTGAAGCACATGGCTTCTCAGCCTTCTTGCTCTCACACTCCTGCTCTCTGTTGTCTGATACCAGAAACACTGTATGTATGACTGGAACCCTGACGAGGGCAGGTTTATTTAGTGAATGTCTTATCTTTTGCTGGCCACAGAAGGCATAGCTTTTAATTCATTCTTTCTCTGTTCTTAAACAAAAAATGACCTCTTAACTACAGTAGAACCTAGAACCCACCAGTTCTCAGAAGTAGCCTAGACTTGGACAGTCATTTTCCACTTTATACTATCAATTCATATAAAGAAGTAAGGTATCAGATGATGGGGCTTTCTCCAGTGCTAAACATGCACTTATGGCTTTTAGTATCCACTGAACTTGAGGTTACACACAGTGCATCCCCTAGTACAATAACAACAACAACAACAACAAAGCAGCAAGAAGACCTCTTTAAATATCTAGCTTTAAGAAAAGCCTCAGGTGAGGAAATGTGTTTATTTTTTAATGAAAATCTACCAGCCCATTTAAATGCCTTCATCATTTCAAATGTTTTATGCTTTTTATGTGCTTTTTTCAAAGAACCATTTTTGAAGTCCTTGCTTAAGACAAGGATTTCCCCCATCAGTTATAGGATCTTGAAAACTTTTTCACTTTTTTAAAAATAAAAAAGCCTACTTAATATTTCTGTCATTGAAATATGATCTTAAATTATAAATTTCATGAACTACATTTTACATTTCTTTCTGAGCAGGATCTTGAACATTTGAGAGGTATTATACAGACAGGAATAAATACATAGAAAGATGAGAGCAAAGGATTAGGGTAAAATAAACTGTTAAACAGTGTATACTGTGGCTCTACCATCTCCAGGATTAACACAAAACTAAACTAGAAACACAGACACAGAATATTATAGACTCAAGATGGTAATCATGATAAAACAATATTTATGTTGCATGGACTTCAGGAGCACGGCAGAGTCCCAGGCAAATGCTGCAGCAACAAAGAGCAGCGTTGCTTCACTGTCACTCAGTCACCTAGGCACATGCCTTTCACACAGCATTTTAGGGATCAAACTTGTGCAAATTTAGAGCATATATTCTGAAAACCTCTTATAAAACAAGAGAATGCTATCACTTTTGATTTATTTAAAAAAAACTTTTTTGTGTGTGTGGTGTTGGGGATTGAACCCAGGGCTTTGTACATATCAGGCAAGCACTCTACCACCTGAGGTATATCCCCAGACCCAAAATTCATTTTTTGAAAGGTAAAATTCAATGCTAAAATGAGTGTGAGAGGGCTGGGGTTATGGCTCAATGGTAGCGCACTTGCCTAGCATGTATGAAGTACTGGGTTCAATTCTCATCCCCACATATATAAATAAAATAAAGGTACATAGACAAATTTAAAAATATTTTAAAAATGAGTGTGAGGAAATGGACAATTTAATACAGTGGTGTAAGAAAGTCATTTAGTACCTTTTTTTTTTTTTTTTGAGATCCGTTTGGCTAAGTGTATGATAATTCCTCAAAATACATTGGGTTTTTTTTTTGTTTGTTTTGTTTTGTTTTTTTTAGAGAGTGAGAGAGGAGAGAAAGAGAGAGAATTTTTTAATATTTTATTTTTTAGTTCTTGGCGGATACAACATCTTTGTTGGTATGTGGTGCTGAGGATCGAACCCGGGCCGCACGCATGCCAGGCGAGCGCGCTACCACTTGAGCCACATCCCCAGCCCTACATTGGGTTTTTTTGACCTAATTTCTGGAACTTCCTTCTGAGAAAAATAACAGGTACATATATGAATTTTTTTCCTACAAGAATATTTAACAAAATACAATTTAAATAGGTATAAAACTGGAAGGATTGAAATGTTCAGTAAGAGTCTGGTTAAATAAATTATGGCACATTTATAAAAAGAAATGCGATGTAATAATGTAATAATAAATTGGAAGTATATTTTGTAACAATGAATATGTCTGTAATATTTTAATTTTTAAAAAGAGTTTATAAAGTAATGACAATTATAAAACAAATGTCAATATAAGTCCTTATCTAAGTATCTGAGAAGATACATATCAAATGGTTCAATATATTTTTCAGGAAGGATGTGATGTTTTCTCTTGTTTTGGCAAATCTGTGTTGTTTAAATTTTTGTTGTATGATACTTTTATAATTAATAACATTTTTAATTAAAAACTTGTCAGGGTATAAATTAATTACTACATGTAAACTATAACAAATTTTTTACTCCACTAAAATGAGTACAGCTCCCCTTTTCACCCCTGAAATATCAGCTGTATTCAGCACCTTTGGCTAAGGGCTCATAAATGAAGGGAGAACACATTTTTCTTTATTTCTGACATGCATTTCCATTAATTACGTGTTTTCTGTTGTGTTCATCAACAGTAAACTTCAGGGTAAGTTTTTCCTACCAATTTTAAACAGTTCTGCATGGCCAATTTTCAGGTCTGTCAAGAAAAGCCAAGACTAATATCCCAGTGTCATGTTCATAGCCATCTGTGTAGAAACAAAATCAGGTTTGGACAGCTTTTATCTTGCTAAGGTTCACATATTTTGATGTGTGGGATGAATACTTGGGTTTAGAAGAATAAATGGATCAGCAATGTTTGGCGGAGCAGGGGTGTCTTCAAACCTACCTCTTCCAAGTTACTGATGGAAAGTAATTAAGCAATGTGAGCCATCTCAGGGTGTGTGTGGGGGCGGGCAGGGGGGCAGCTAAGTGACACAAAGCATGGTAGTTTCAGGTCAGGCTCGGAGCTTTCCAAAGATGTGAATAAAAACGAGACTTCCCAACTATGAAAACTTAGGGTGAGCCGAGCAATTTGGCTGTATAGTCAGTCATAAAGATTATTTCCTCAGTTATAAAGAAATGAGGCAGCAGGCAGCCACGCCTGGTTCTCTACTGCCCCGGGGACTGAGGGTAACTACAGAGGCTATAAGTCTGAAGCCTGGAGTAGGGCAGGGGGGACCAATTGCAAAAGGCTCTTGCTAGTGTTTAAAGCCCACGGGTTACCGTTAGGACTCTCAAATACACCTGCCATCTGGCCTCATGTAGTTTCCATATAATTATTTCCCTTTCTCCTTTCTGCCCTGGAGTCATCTTAGAAGGGAATTATTAAGCAAAGGATTAGGTTCACAGCAAAAAAAAAAAAAAAAAAAGATTTTTTATCTAATGTATCTGAGATAGCAGCTTTTGTATCACACCTTTAGAATCTATTTCCTTTTGCTCTATTAAAAAGAAGGTGTTGATTCCTCTGAAATCTTCATCTAGATAACTAGCTTCTCTCACCCTAATTGCCCTGTGCTTATGTTCCTTCAACATTTACCTGATTTGTCCAATGGCCAAATCCTAGATCCCAACATGTTTTCATCCATCTATCTATCTATCTATCTATCTATCTATCTATCTATCTATCTATCTATCTATCTATCTATCTATCCCACCACAGCAATTAGGCTGGTAAACATTGTGACTGTAGTGTCAAGACTACTAAGTAGAAAGGGTCTGTATTTTATGATTGGCAAAGGATATTAGTAAAAAGGTTGGTTTGCAAAGCACAAAACTGTAACTTCAAATTAATTGTGAATGCCTGAAATAAAATGGAAAACCTTTGCAGGGGATCCATACGGTAAATCTACAGGATACCAAACATCCAGATGTTTTGAAACATCTGTATTACTGTTTGAACTTTTCCATGTTTCCTTGATGTTTGGCTTCATGTAGATATGACAAGATTTTATTTCTAACTTTGGCAACTTTCAAAAATGCAAGGAAAATATTTTTAATACTATTTTTTTATACTCTTAGTTTAAGGCTAACTTCTTCAATCTTTTTATTTCACATAACATTACTGGGTAGATGCCTAATACATATTGGTTGAATAAGGAAAAGTGGAAGACTCATAATTAAATGCACAACTGCATAAGGAAACTATTTTTGAGTAGGACAATTCTGTTATTAGTAATAGCATATCTATGAACTCAGGAGTACATTTATTCTGAAGCCTTCACTCTATGCATCCATATTTCATCAATCTTTATCATCTCTCATTATAATATATAGAGAGCCTGAATAATTATTCTTGTTTTACAGGTGAAAATACCAAGGAACTGAAATATGAAATCTGTCAAGTCACATACTGAGATCCTGTAGATCATTCAGCTGCCCATCCCAAAATCATCCAATAAAATATTATGCTTCCCTAGTTGTCTGAGCTTATTACTTGAACCCAGGAGAGATTTATTTTTATATTTATTTATTAACTTATTTATTTATATAGTTATGGGGCCTGAATTACTAAGTTATATGAATAAGAGGACTTATATTTGACTTAATATATCCTGGAATTCATTTTCCCCATCAAACCGGCCCAAACAGGTTTTTTTCTTTCAGGAAAGTGAGAGATCTGTATCTAGCTGGTATTGGTTGCATTGGATAAAATGGGAATGAATTTTATGAGCATAATATACCTCATAAAATTATTATTTATACAATCTATCTTGTTAGAATTGTGGAGAGTATTAACTGAGAAATCATTTATGAGGGTTTACGATAGATTCTGGCATACAGTAGTTGCTCTAATAGCTATAGTTGCTGTTGTTATTAATGCTCATGCTGTTAACATTGAGCTTGGCATATAGTCTATTCTCAGTAAAAGTAAGTTCATTTCCACTTCTTGTTATGTGGATGTTGATAATGTTTGAATTACCTTTCATTATTTTAATTTGCTATTCCACAAGAAAAAGATAACCCTGTTTATTTCTCTGGTTTTATCATAGGATGAGTAAGTCTTCATAAGCCTCCTCTTGGTTGATTAGAGTAGAAGACTAAGACAAAGTTCACATTTGATGGATTCATTAGAAAACTCTTGATTGTAGGATTATTCACATGAGCAAAATACTCTATGGAAGTGGGAGGATACTCAACCAACAAATATTTATATAGTGCCTAAAAACCATGCCTTTGTGGACTTCTTTTTTAAAATGTAGGATAGATTATTGACTCCATTGTTCAAACCTCTTAATGAGCAAAAGATGGATACTGGTAGTTCATCTGACTTATGAAGTAAGACAGAAGAAAAGGAGCATTGAGTTTAAAACTCTTAATAGCAGCAAAACAGTGCTGTAGGCAGGAATTTCCTTTAGAAAGAACTATGAAGAACATGCTGACCCAACAGGTTGTCAGTGGTCCAGAAGTGAATTTCAAACTCCACACAGTAAGTTCAAAATTGGCACAAAGCTGAGAGATGCTGCAGTAAAGATCAAAGAGGGGCTGTATGTGGCCACAAAGGTTCCTTATTAGTCAGCTTTCTTTAGAGTAACAAAACACCTCAGGTAATCAACTTAAAAAGAAGAAAGGTTTATTTTGGCTTACAGATTTGGAGGTTTTAGCCCATGTCCAGTTGGCCCCATTGCTTTCCGGCCTGTGGCAGGGTAGTACATCGTGGTGGGGAACATGTGGTGGAGGATGTTGTCCACCTCATGGTAGCCAGGAACAAAGGTCCCTGCTTATCTCACAATCCTCTTTTAGGGCAATCCTCAAATGATCAAAATATTCCTTACTCAGACCCATCCCTTAAAGGTTCCACTACCTTCTAACAGCACCAAGCTAAGAACCAATCAATTGTTTAACACACGGGCCTTTCGGACATATCCTAGATCCAAATGACAGAAGGTTCTTTAATTTGCCTTTGGAATTGGGAAAGGATTTATTAGCAAATTATCCCTACACAGGTCAATGTATCTTCAGGTTCAGAATTTTAAGCTATCATATGGCTTAGGATCTCCACAAGCATTCTTGTTATATAATGTTTTAATTTCAATTGTCCCTAAAAGGAGTAAAGATATTTGGGGATAGAAAGGTAGTTGTGGTAGACAGGTAGCATTCACTGTGGAGAGAGAATATCATGTCACTCTCAATTTACTTTCTCCCCTCCCCATCAGAATAAAAGTTTCAGTATTGGCTGAGGACCTCTGACAAGAAAGTGAGACATGAGAGAAAAAGTTCTGGCTTACTAATTACTAGCTTTGTGGCCTTGGCCACATTACTTGTAAGTTTAGTTTCAGCATCTATGTAAAATAAGCAAATAATCCTCATACTTAGTCTTACAAGATCACTGTGACCATCCAATGAGAGGTAGGGGAATGTGCTCTGAAACCTCCTGAACATTCCAAAAACTGAGTGGGCCTATGATGGATTATACCTTGCCACTAGGGATTAAAAAAAAAAGAAATATGAAAAATCCATAGCAAGCCTTACAAATCTGAGAAAGCAGAGTAAGTGATTTACAAAGAATGGGTTTGCAATTTTTTAAATATTTTTATATATCTGAAGAGATATAATTGCTAGTATAACTATGTGTAAGAGTTATAAGAACCAAAGGTATCCAGAGAAAACAGAACCCCTGAATGTCATCAGGAAATTGCTTTACTTTTATTAAACTGTAACTGGTAATTTATGAACATGACATTTCATAACATGGTGCCAAGTTATATTTGATTGTACCAACCCAAAATTTCAACAGCTCAGTATCTTTCCTCATTGAGACAGGTAAATCTTTACCTCATGACTTTTCCCTTGCAAACTGAAGCACATGAGTCCTACTGACATTTTTTTCTTTTTTAAAGAAAGATGAATTTGAAATGTATTTTCCCCCAACCCATCTGGCCATCCATTCTCATGTTTTTTGTTTTTTGTTTTTTTTTTTTCAAAGAGAGAGACTCAGAAGGGACAGATCAAGATTCAATTTTGTTTTTCTGCTGAAATCCCTCTGAGTGCCTGATTCCTGATCTTTATTTGTATAAGCATGTTGCAGTAAGGTAGATGACTTGAAGCAGAAGAGACTGGGTAATGGGAAAGAATGCCTTACAAATGGCAAGACGTGCAGAATGCTGGGTTTTGCTCCAGATGTGTATCAGAAGAGGCCATTGTTAAAGTGGCCCTTTCTGATCATCACGTTAAAACAACAGAGGTGAAAAGGGTGAACATGTGGAACCTGGGCTCAGCTCCCGCAGGCAGGGATATTTCAATTTTTTGTTTTATTTATTGAGATCTCTCTCTCTCTCTCTCCTTTACTTAATGTACAGAGCCAAGTTATTTCGCACTGCCACCAAGCAGTAGCTTTTTAAATGATTCAGGGAAGTATAGCTTTCATTTAGGTTTGTGCCCTCCAGTCTGTTTATACTGGTCGATACACTTGTCTGAAAAATATAATGGATTAGCACATCATTCAACAAGCTAGTCAGAAGGCAAGCTCAAGGCGACAGACACCAAAAAGTAAATTACAGTCAGTAGTAGGGGTAGGCCATGCCTAGAGCTAGGAAACATCGCATCAGCACAAAACCTGTATTCTCCCAGAATGGTGGTGGAACTGAAAGGGATGAAAAATTTACACTCAAATATAATAAAACAATCAGCTCTACAAATTCATATGGTACTCTAAACTGTGTGGTTTATGATGCCGAATGCACAGGGAATCTGGCACTGCACCATCCCACACATTATAACCTCAGCTGGAAGCAGACACTGATGGCATTTGTTTCATTTAATAGGCCCACTTTTGCAAGCAGGCATAGATCATGGTTTACTTTACACATTCCATTTGAATATTTGTAAAATGCCAGTTTGCCACAGGTTTGTACTCAGCTACTCCGGGCTGCAGAGGGCTACGGGGGTCAGGGTGGGCTAAAAGAAACACATTCACTCTTCCTTCGCTTCCTCTCCCTCCCTCTTCCTTCTCTCCTTCTCCCCTTCCTTCCATTCTCTTTCTCAAGAAAAAGAAAACAGGAATGAGATGCAGTCTCAAAACCTTGGATGTTTATGTCATCTACTTAGGACATGAACCCAGCCAAATCATCACTAAGTTAGATATAGGCCCAGTAATGCTGGTTAAACTTGTTTTTTGTTTTGTTTTGTTTTGTTTTGTTTTTGTTTTAATCATTGACCAGTAAAAATATGAATGAGAAATAGATTTTAAAATCTTGAAGGCACTTTAAAATACTTTCACTGTAAAATAAACTCCAAATTACAAGACAAATTGCTTCCCTTACCAAGGATTTACTGAACACCATATTGTTCTCACTATTCTTAGACATCACAGCTCACAAAAATATTCTTTTTATCAATTATGGCCTAATTGTATGGAGAGGCAAATGAAACAGAAAAGTAATGTGAGAGCCTCAGCATCCAGAGAAATATTAAGGATAACTAGAAAGTCTCCAAATTGAAAGAAAGACCTGGCCAAATTACCCAGCCCAAATGTGGTTAAAGAGCAGCAGAAAAGAAAGCAAGGATGAGATTTTAAAATTAAAAATATTACAGAAGACACTGTCTCCATTTTTCCTTTACATCTTTTTTAGATGTTAATAGAGTGAACAAAGAATACAATCCCAGAATCTTGGATTCTGACAAGCTTCGTGGTGTTCATCATCAATTAACAATGGAAAGGTCATAGGCAGCAGACTGCATTTTGGTGGCTAACTAGCTACATTAAATAATGATAGTTAGTTGCATGAGGTGTTTGTCCATAATGGAATCTATTACTGTCTGTTACGGTTTAGACATGAGATGGCCCCAAAGCTAATGTGTGAAACAATATGAGAATGTTCAGAGGTAAAATTATTGGATTGTGAGAGCTGTAACCTAATCATTGGATTAATCGATTTATCTGGATTCACTGTAGGCAGGTAGCATGTGGCTGGAGAAAGTAGGTCACTAGAGGCACAACTTTGGGGGTTTATCTTTTGTCCCTGGTGAGAAGAGTGCTTTGCTTCCTGGCTTTCATGTCCTGAGTAGCTTCCCTCCACCATACCCCTTCTACCATGATATTCTACCTCACATGCACAAAGAGCAATAGAGTTGGCTCTTTATGGACTGAGACCTCTGAAACCATGAGTGCCAAATAAACTTTTCCTCCTCTAATTTGTTCTAAATAAAACACTGCCCCTAGAACTTTCCAGGGGTTTTGTCTTATAGGTTTGACATCTGGTTTGGTCCAACTGGTTTGACAGAAAAGGGTTGAAACTATCCTGGCTTTGGGCTACAGCTGGCCTTTCCTGCTTTGATCTTTCCTGGGTCTGGTATCATCTGTGCCTGGGTATCTCAGTCTCCCAAGTAGCTGGTATTACAGGTGTGTACCACCATACCTGGCTCTGTACTCATCTTTACCAGGTGAAAGATACCTTGAATCATCTCAACTGACTCCTCTCCTCCCTTACTCCCACCTCCATACTCCATTCCCTATCTTCTCTTTAGCAGAACAAGAGATCTCCCTACTTATTTCTCAGGTTCATGCGCTTCCTTCTATCAAGCTTATATTTTTCTTTCCAATCATTAAGGATCTTTTTCTGTATGTTCCAACCTCTCAATATAATATTAAAGTTATCTCATCTTAAAAATGTGATCTATCGCTGGGCACAGGGTTGCATGCCTATAATCGCAGTGGCTTGGGTGCTGAGGCAGGAGGATTCCAAATTCAAAGCCAGTCTTAGCAACAGTGAGGCACTAAGCAACTCAGCAAGACCCTATCTCTAACTAAAATACAAAAGAGGGCTGAGGATGTGGCTCAATGGTTGAGTGCCCCTTAGTTCAATCCCCAGTACCCGCCACCCCAAAAGTGATCTATCAACTCTTTCTCTCCTTCAAACTACTTTTTACTTTTTCCCGTGTCCTTGCTCCTCCATTCCACCCTGATTCAACCTTCACCCCCTTCTTTATCATCAAACTGTGTGGAAAATTTGTACTCCTATCCCTCAACCCAATGCATTGGGTGCTAGTCTTCACTCATGTTATTGATGATACTCAACTTGCTGGTATCTTCTAAGGGATGCAATGATTTTTTTTTTCACATCCTTTCTGAAAGTCTCTTTTACTGTGACTTTACCAATAACAAGTTCTTATGGTTCTTCTTGAGGAAGATACTCCCTATATTACTTTCTGATGATTTGTGTTTCATCTTGTATACTGCCTTCCCTTCCTCAGCCTGTGGGTGAGGGGGGTTTTCTTCTCAAGCTGCTTTCTCAGCAGCCCCATCTCCCTCCTTCTTGGACTTCAAATTCCCCTTGGGAATCTCTTTCAATTCCTTTGGAGGGAGGTTCAATTTATATCCAACCACTTCCCAACCTGGAGCTGAACCCAACCTCTCTCTTGAGTTCTAAAGCCTGTCGTTTCAACAGATGTTCTACAGGCTTTTGAAATGCCACATGTCTGAATCCAAACTAAATTTAAAAACACTTTCTTCCTACTTCCTGCCACACTGATCATAAGTGCAAAGGGCCTCTCAAATCCCTGCCCCTTATCCTTATTTCCACCGTGTGTCCTATTGTAACTCTTTCTCTTGTCTTCACTATTCGTAAGTCTTTTAATTGGAGGATACTCTCCATCCTCTACTTTTTCAGCCATAATTGTTTTTCCAGAAACACAGGTCTAATGTTGCACTTTTCCCTTTAAAACATTTTGTGGTTCTCAAGGGCCCAAAGGAAAAACTTCAATTTCCTCAGCTTATTGACACCTTTTTTGGTTTGGACCAGTCCTAACTTTTCATACTCATCTCTTGCCATAAGAAATAATTTTGAGGGCTGGGGTTGTGGCTCAGTGGTAGAGCACTTGCTTAGCATGTGTGAGGCACTGGGTTTGATTCTTAGCACCACATATAAATAAAAAAAAAATCCATTGCCTGAACAGACCCTTCTCAGAAGATGATATACAATCAATCAACAAACACATGAAAAAAATCGCTAGCAATTAGAGAAATACAAATCAAAACTACTCCAAGATTTCATCTCACTCCAGTCACAATGGCAGCTATTATGAATACAAACAACAACAAGTGTTAGCCAGGATGTGAGGAAAAAGGTCCATGCATACATTGCTGGTGGGACTGCAAATGGTGCAGCCAATATGGAAAGCAGTATGAGATTCTTTGAAAAATTGAGAATGGAACCACCATTTGACCCAGCTATCTCTTTCCATGGTCTATACCCAAAGAACTTAAAAACAGCATACTGCAGGAACACAGCCACATCAATGTTTATAGTAGCACAATTCACAATAGCTAAACTGTGGAACCAATCTAGATGCCCTTAAATAGATGAATAGATTAAAAAAAAAAACATGGCATATATACACAATGGAATATTACTCAGCAATAAAAGCCAGTAAAATCATGGCATTTGAAGGTACATGGATGGAATTAGAGAAGAAAATGCTAAGTGAAGTTAGCCAATTCCAAAAAACCAGATGCCGACTGTTTTCTCTGAGATAAGGAAGCTGACTCATAGTGGGGTAGGGATAGGGAGCATAAGAGGAATAGAGGAACTTTAGATAGGGCAGAGGAGTGGGAAGGGAGGGGGTATGGGGTTAGAAATGATGATGGAATGTTATGGACATCATTACCCTAAGTACATGTATGAAGACATGAATTGGTGTGAATATACTTTGTATACAATCAAAGATAGGAAAAATTATGCTCTATATGTGTAATATAAATTATAATGCATTCCACTGTCATATATAAATAAAAAAATAATTAAAAAATAAAAAGGTCCATCTAAAATTACAAAAAAGTCTATTAAATAATAAAAACAAATAACTTTACATATATGCCTCCCTTTGCCTGGAACGTCACCTTCCCTCTTTCCACATGGGAAATGGCCATCAAGGCCTAACCTAAAGTCACTTCTTCAGTAAATCCTTTACAAACTTTTGCATACAGAGTTAGTTGCCCATGTTCTTTGTTCCCGTGATTTATAGTCCATCTCTTCAATGTAACATGTGACATCAGTATTCATTAAAATATTTGAGATCTACTATGTGTTGGCTAATGTAGCCTGGCTGGCATGCCTTGGGCATCATGCAGACACTGTGTACTTAAAGACAGGAGCTTTGCTTTAGTCTTCAGTAGCCTCAGTTTCTAGCACATGTTGGTCATTCAGTAAGTATTGCTTGAATGCAGGTCCATATGAACATGTATGAAATGTATGAAGAAATGTCCTGAGTACCCTGGGTTTACATCTTTATTACTGATTACTGAAACTTGGTTTTTAATCTTGGAATATTTCTAATAATGTCAAATATCAGAATTTTCAGATGTATCTGTGTAACTTTTCAGTGTTTTCAGAAGTCTATTTACACTCATTGGCATTGTGAGAATATCTAAGTCTCAGTTTCTCTTTACCCATAAAACTCAAATGAATTAAAGTGCATGCAAATTACCTAAAACTGTCCAGAAGCAGCCAACCATAATGGTTAACAATGGCTGCTTTGGAATCAAGCGCAATGGATTTAAATAGTAGTTTTGCCACTTCCTCATTGTATGACCTTGGGCAAGCTGCTTAAGCTCTCTGCCTCAGTTTTCTAATCTGTAAAACAGGATAGATAGTAAACCTACCTAATAATAGTTGGGATTATAAGCTTTAGTTGACATAAACTACTGAGAACCACAATAAGGGATTAATAAATGTCAGTTATGATTATTATTAAATGTGGGACCATTGATATGAATAGATAAGGTTCACAGAGTGATAGAAATACATCACAGAGGAGGTATCAGGAATGCACAAAATAATCACCAGATAATAGTACTGTTTAGGCTTCCATACATTTTTCAACATTTTCCCCACTTCTTAGATTATTAGACACCCTATGAAAGGTTTGGGAAAGGTAATAAACATGAATTGACTAGGTTTAAATGCCTGGAGTCAATAAAATCATTATTTATTCTCAAAAATGAAATATCCTCATTAAAAAGAAAGCCAGTCTGTCCTTTGCATTAGCCCAGAATAAAAGGGTAACGACGAGGTATCTGCGAGAACTACAGTTATTGACATCACTGACCTATAAACATATCCCCTTCAGCATGATATACAGCACTTCAGTACCCTTGTTTTTATATAATTGCTATTACAAAAAGCCTTTCAATTTCGAGTGCTCAAACGAGAGCAATTCATATTTCAGATAATCTGCCAACGAGGAAAACTAATTTCAAAATATTTGATCATAAAAGTTGTCCTCAGCTTCTACAGAGATAATTTAGTCAAATAATATCAGATAATCTGGAAGCAGGCTTAGCAGGAAATTGCTAGGGACTCCATCTAAGCAGCCTCCATTTGCACTTATATAAATGTACTGAAAGTGTAGGAGACTTTGACAGCCTGCCATATGTGATTTCATTCCATAGCCTACCTACTTTACCATCAAAAGTTATATCCTTTGAAGCATTGCCAGAATTACTTTACCCCAGTAGATATGCGAGATGTGCCCTTTAAAAGCCATATCATTTCTTTTCTACTCTGACTAGTTCGGGGTAGCATCTGCTCAACTAAATTCCTTTGAAGGTTAAAAATAAAATAGCCTACTTCTGCCAGGCTCCCCTCCCCCACCCCTACCCCAGTGTGTAGGAAAAAAAAAATGCCCAGTGTTGAGTGAACTGCAGATAGCACACATGTGAAAGAAGACAGAGCCTGAGAAATCCCCCTTTCATTTTATACTTAGAAAAACGACAACAAACGCTGCTCCAAGGTCACTTGCCTGATTAGTATCATAGGCAAGACCCAAACCAGGTCTCCTGGATTCCAACCCTGGGCTCTTTTTCCTGATTTTCCAAAGACAAGACTAAATGTCTAACAGACAAAAACGAATCCAGTCAGAAACTGATAATAGGAAACACCACTACCGGAGTGTCTTAATTTTATAAACAGAAAATGAATGCTTGGATTTCATCTCCAGGAAACATTTGCTTTTTAGAAATAGTCATACTTGGCACTGTCTCTCCTCAGCATTGCTGACAGTTGCAGTCAGTTATTACACTGTTGTGATTTGGAAGCTGATGCCCCCAAACAGTTCAAAATTAGTAACATCATGATTCAGGATTGTCTATTTTTCCCTCAGCTCACTAATCTATGCTTCTTTTATAATTATTTTAAAAGGCACTATCTGATTTCCTGAGCACCGCCCCAGGTGTTCTTGGTGATAATGAATGGATAAACATATCATCCAGTGTCACAGAGCAGTTGTGACATTTTAGAAATATCTTCAGTTCAACTTCTAATTTCAATGTATGCTACACCCAAGGTTGCAGGCCTGTGCTTTTTCTAAAGAGCTGAATGAGTCCCAGTAATTGTGTGATTTACTTGTCTGCTCAAGTGAAAAGGTTTTGAATTGTAGTGGAATGGCATGGTCTTTCTTGGTCTTTGCAAACCTGCAATGTCAATTTTAATTAATGAACCGGAAAAATTATGGGTTCTTTTATTATTATTTCAGGGAGTTGTGCCGGGTCTCACTTCTTATTTCCTTGAATTTGCATCTTTTGGCCTCAGGGAGGTGCAGACTTTCTTTCTTTCTTTTATTTTTATTTATTTATTTGGGTACTGGGGATTGAATCCAGAGGCACTTAGTCATTGAGCCATGTCCCCAGCCCTTTTTTATATTTTATTTAGTGACAGGGTCTCACTAATTTACTTAGGGCCTTGCTAAGTTGCTGAGGCTGGTTTGAACTTGTGATTTTCCTTCCCCAGATTTTTCTGATCCACACACAAATGTAGACAGGATGTCACAAGTATGCCTGACTTATGCCATGCAGCACTATAAAGTGATCCTGGACAACCAGAGTTCACTGGAGATCACAGTGTGACCATGTTTCCCTCTTTCAATGACCAAGTTGTGAACAACACTCCCGTGACACTTGGAAACCAAGGCTAATCTGATCCTAATGTTCATAAGGGGGTGGGTGAGGCCTGCTTCATATTTTTGTCTATCAGCAAAATCTCACTTTCCATTTTCATTTGTGATTGATCTCAAAATGCAATCCCTCTGAACACTATAATTTTTGTGCCTCCCCCCCCACTTACTCCCTAATGATTTCATTTGACATTAGATAAGGATTCTCTACATAGACATTTAAAGGCAAAAAAGGCACTCACCACTTAAAGGAATACTTTGTAGCACAAATAATCTTTTATCTAGTCATTTAGTAATTTTGCTAGCTTAACATTTCTTAAAACAAAGCAGACCTGCACATTTCATGGGAAAGAACCACATTAGAGCTCATACTACCATTCCTGTTTTCTGGAAACATTTCTCTGCATCTCTCCTATATGTAGCCAATAATGTTTTGTGCAAATGTTTTTAAACTCCTAGTAAACATCAAGTTTAACAATTTTGAACTTTGATCAGATAAACACATCTACTAAAGGATGGTAGGTAGAGTAGTTACAAATATCTGAAAGTGATATGGAGTAATAACAAAACACAGAGACTTGTGAAACCATCTCCATTGTATATATTCCTTAAAACCTTAGCTCTTTCCTAACCGAAAGACAAATCAAATCCATACTG